>NW_005842579.1:30999-35836 GCF_000455745.1 Alligator sinensis
CACGCCCTGTCAATTCGACCCTTCCAATACTGGCTACAAGCCGCCCAATCTACAAAGCATCCCTGGCTACCTGGGCCCGTGCAGGGCCAGGCCTTTCCCCCCTGCCCAGGTGACCAGAGCATCGCCTCTCAGGCCCCAGGCTTTTGTCATGCAGACAAGGTGGGAGATCCCTGCCCTGAGGGATTCAACACCAGCCTCTCAGGCTGGCTGAGACAGATCTCTGGAGAGGGGCACCGACGGTGGCATTTCTGCCACACTCTGTGTCAGATAGCCTTGGTGACTGATATTTCTATCTAGGGCTCGTTGCTCAGAAATATCCATTCTTGTGAGCTCTTAGCATGGAGGTGACAAGGGCTCTGCACAACATGTCTTTACTCCGGCTGCAGCTGTAAGGCTCAGAGCCCGGATCTGTCCAGTGCCCCCCACTTGGCTGATATGTGGGGAAAGCAGAGACTGCTCCCCTGGACAGGGGCACAGAAATACTAGTGCTAATCCTGCCCCTTCCATAGGCGGGGATTCACGTCCCTATCGGGATATCCATCACCATTCCTGTGACCTTCCAGACCTGGGCTGTCACACTTCAAATGTATGGGAAAGATTACTGTGGTGGCTCAGTGGGCAGAGAGTGTTTAGCTCCTATGTTACCTGAGTTATCTGTGCTACAGAGTTGAAAAAAAAAATAGCACGCACTGTAGATGCGCAGTGTGAAGAGCCTGATGAATGGTCCTGTGTTGATGACTTTAGCTGTGTAGGACCCCACGTCCTCCAGCCTCAGGCTGGTGATTTGCAGTGAGAGGCCGTTGTTGGGGAAATGCAGGCAGTCCCTATAGCACCTGTTTGTCACAATGACAGCTGAGGGGTCTCCTGGTGCCAGCTTTGCTAGACTGTCTGTGTCAATAATCCAGGCAGCAGCCTCTAATTTCTCCCTCAAGAGAAAACGTGAACATCTCCCCCAGGGTCCCCACCAGCTTATTTGGGGATGAGTCTGCACCTGTTCTGGACCATTCTGCACTTGACGGGGAACAAAGCAGATTCAGGGTGATGGGGCTGGACCACACTGCAGACACAGGCATTCCTCTCCTCAGCCCCTGGTACCCGTGCCTGCAGAGCCTAGGCCCTGCCTGCTCCCAGGGACCTATCCTCAACCTGCAGCAGGGCCGTGGCTTCGCACCTCATCCTGGGTGCTCCTGCCTGCTCTGAGCCTGGTGCTGGTGAGGGCCCCTGCCCCTTGGATAGGCACTGGGATGCAAGGTCCCTGTCCCCAGCCAGGGAGGGGCAGCTCTGAGCTCTTGTGCCCCCTGCGCTGGCCTTTACCCGCTGTCTGCCCCAAGCTGCTGCCTCGCCATGCCTCTGCCCCAGCAACAACATGAGCTCCCCACACCAGGCACCAGCCCCAGGGCACTGCAAGGAGGAGCCCGGCTCTCTGAACTTTCTTCTACTCCACCTTTGAAGTGGCTGTGCTGATACTGGGCCAGGGAGATGACCTGTGGCCCCTGCGCTCCCACCCCTGCAGTGCCCAGGCAGGGTTAGTCACCAGCTCCAAATACAGGGCAGCACGTCCCAGGCTCTGAGCTGTATCCTGGGCTGCTGGGACATCCTCACCCCCAGCAGCACCAGTCCGAGCAGACAGTGGAACAGGGCAACTCCTGCAGTTTTGGGGCCCTTCTTGGATCCACCAGGCAGCTACACTCCTGGGTCCTGAGGCTTCACTGCACTGTGCCAGGAAGCACTGCACTGGATGAGGGGCCAAGCAGGGACCGCCCCAGGGCAGCAGCGGTTTGTGCAGCCCATTTCTGTGGGCCCCTGTGCCCAGTCAGTCCCTGACCTGCAGACTGGGTGCTGAGGTCTGCTGACCCTGCTGGACAGGGGAGGCAGCCATGGGGGTAACCTCTGCTACAGGGTGCCCATGTGCCTGTAGTGCCAGAATCAGACCCCCACAGACCCACCCACTGCTTCTCCGCCATGCCACTGCTGGGAGAGACGCCCCTCGGAGGGTGCAGACAAAAGCCTCCCCCATCCCTCCCATTCCAGGGGGGAGCAGGGCTGGTTAGCTGGGCCCTGCTCAGTCCCAGTTTGGCTGCTTGACAGCCACAATATGCACCACCAGGGTCCCAGTGATCAGCACCCCCAGCATCAGGAGCAGGATGAGCCCCTTGGCTTAGAAGAGAGTGGGGGACAAGGGGGAGCGCCCCGTGCTGCCTGGCTGAGGCTGCTCTGGGAGGACAGGGCCAGCACGTGGGCTGCTTCCAGAGGGAGATGAAGCCCTGCAGGGAGCTGCTCAGTGGCATGCCTGAGGGGTTTTAACCTTCTGAGGCACCAAGCGCTGTCTTCCCCATCAGTGCTGGATTTAGGTTTAAGCTACTTAAACTACAATTTAGGGCAGGGGTGGGCAAAATGCAGTCCAGGGACTGGATGCAGCCCTACAGGCCATTCTATCTGGCCCATGGGGCCCCTAAAATTTTTTTAAAAATTAATATTAATCTGCCCTAAGCTGCCTGTTATGCGGCCCTCAATGACTTGCTGAAACTCAGGAAGCAGCCTTCTGCCCAAAATAATTGCCTGCCTCTGCTTTAGGGCCTCTCAATATGAGAGGCCTCTAAATAAAAAAAACCCAACAAAACTGGACATTTTAATTCTGATAAAAATATACATATATATGGCTCCACATTTATTATTCATATTGAGTTCATAAATTTGTGCAGAAATAACAAGTATTCATCTTAAAATTTCATGAAAATCCATTTTTGTGGATTTCATGGATTATTTTTATTATATGGGGACTCTTCAAATGGGCATAGTTTAGGGCCTCGGCATGTCATAATCTGGCACTGCTCCCATGCACCCCACAGACCCAAGCAGCAGTCCCCCATGTGTAAAATTCTCCCACAAGGAGATTTCCAAAGTGGCAAAAGCTTCTTTCCAAAATGAAAAGAACTCCCCATCACCATGATTTCCCATTTCAAATCCACATGAAGACCCAACCCTCTTCAGCTGAGAACAGAAACCTTCAGAGGACAAGTAGCAGATGCTACCATGCCTGCTAGGCTGTTTGCAGGCTGCCTGCCTTTGGTGTCTGTGCAGTTCTCGGTGTTATCCCCTCACCCTTGGTATGAGGGACAGTACTAATACAGGTGCAAATGCCCATGTGGCTGCATCTCCCCAGAGCTCCCGTGCTGGGGCAGTACTGGAACAAAATGGCACCACGGCAAGACCAGAGACTGTCCCTGCCTTGCAGAATTTGTGCAGAATTTGTGCAGAAATAACAATTTGAGAGCAGCCTCAAATAACAATAACAATTGAGAGCAGCCTGCATTCAATTCAGGGATACCCAGAGAGGTGGGCCAGTCTCCATCCTTGGAGGTTTTAAAGGCCCGGCTAGACAAAGAATTGGCTGTGATAATGTACCTGGAGTTGGTCCTGCTTTGAGCAGGGCTTGGACTAGATGTGACCTCCTGAGGTCTGCGCCCACCCTCATTTTCTGTGATTCTATAGCCTCTCCTGGCTGCACCAGGGGCAAATGCAGCCCCTTGGCACTTCTCCTCTGTTTCCAAACTCAGGGTAAGGCACAGCAGAAAAAGAAAGAGAGCTTCTTCCATCATGGCAGGCATCTGAAGGGTGAGCAGGCAGCAGGGAGTGAGGCTGGAAGTAATCAGAGACATGAGAGAGGAGGAACCAGGCCGACTTCTCCATGGAGGGCTCCATCCTGCAGGTCCTGAGTGCCTGCAGGTGCATCCAACAGGGAAGTCAATACTAGAAAGCAGAATTGCTTCCAGTGAGACTGAGCCATGCAGACACCCACGAACAGCAAAGGCATCAAGTACTGAAGCAGACCTGAGTGAGTCAGAGGGATGTGGTTACATGCCAGGACGGTTTGACATACAGCGTCTTTTCAGGGGGGGCTTTGCAGCTGCCTTGATACTGTGGGAACTTGAAGAGACATGAGCGAGAGGCATCCTCACACGTCAGACATGTCCACCGCAGTGGCTACATGCTTCCTGTCTCACGCTCCTTCTCCTCTGCGGTCAGGCACTGGCCATACAGGGTGCAGAGTGCGCACTGCAGTGCCAAGAGGTGTGTAAAGCTGCAGAGGAGAAAATCTCATACCGGTTCTGTCACCTCCTTAGAAGAAAATACCAGCACAGAGACTGGTGTGGAGGTGGGGGCAGGGTGAGCTGGAGGATGGACATGTACAGGGAGCACCTGCAGCTGCACTGCGAGGTGAATGGTAACATTGCCCTTGGCACCTATGGCATGAGAGCAATTGTGAGGGACCTTCCCTGCAATGCCTTGTCCACAGGCCTTATTGCCCCTTTCTTGGTGAGGCGCTTTTAAGAGACTCAGGAGCTCCTGCTGCCATGGAGCTATCTGGACCTGGTGTCTGGACAAGCACTTTCTGGACCATCCTACCTGCAAACATCCTCCACCCCCAGCTGGGGCTTCAGATGCTTCCAAATCTTTTGGTGGGCATCCCACCTGCAGGCCCAAGCTGGAGGGCTTGGGGTTTGGGTGCCTCCAAGTTTTGCTTGCCCTCAGCCGTATGGCCACAGGACCATGCTAAGAAGGAGTCTCCCTTTTCCATGAAGTCCGGTGTAGCCAAGATCTTCCCGCTGGAAGTGAAGGCAGGAGACTAACTCTGCATTACCGGGGGCAGGGTAGTACCCCGCCCAGAAAGAGCTGCTCGCAGGTAGGAGGAAACCCTCCTGCCTGGGCACGGTCTTTCCCCTGCCAGGTGAGGCCAGGAGGGGCAGGAGGGGGCAGGAGGCGGCGCGGGGCCCCGGGCATCCCGGGCACGGCGCTGGGCCGGCCGCAGGTGCGGGGCCTGGAGGCGGCGGCGGCG
>NW_005842579.1:36009-36211 GCF_000455745.1 Alligator sinensis
CCCGGGCAGCGATGCCGGGGCGGGGCGGGGCGCTCGGCTTTGGCCCAACGAGCTGCAGCTGCCCGTGTCCTCGACCGTCTCCCTGGCGTCCTTCCTGCCTGATCAGCGCCCCTCCTGCAGCACGTTACGGCCCCCGCGCTCCTGTGTCTGCCACCCCCCGGCCCGCCTGGCCAGATGCCCCGGGCACCGCTGCCCCCGGGGG
>NW_005842579.1:36262-39706 GCF_000455745.1 Alligator sinensis
GCAGGGGGACAGGGGTTAGGCAGGGGCAGGGTTGCCGGCGGGGGGCCCTGGGGCTGTGCCAGGCAGCGATGTAGTGCCCACCCTGCTGGCACCAGGCCGGGCTCTGCTGGGGGGTCTCCAGGACTGGCAACTGCTGTCTGAGTGCCAGGCAGAGGCAGGAGGAGCTTGAGGCTGGAGCCGTCCTCCTCCTGGGGACAGCATCAGTCCCCCTCCGCTCTGAACTGGTGTGGACGCAGGGACATCAGTGGCCCTGGTGACACGAGTGCCCGGGGGTGGGGGGAGCTGTTGCATCCAGTGACACTGTATTGGGTCTTGTACCAGGTACGGATACACGGGTTTCCTAAATGAGAAGCAAGTTTATTGAACCCTTTCAGAGACAACCCTCAAGGAAAAATGAAGCATTTTCAGGACTTACTAATCTGTGAACTGTAGTTAGTCAAAGCAAAAAAAAAAAGATGCTCACCACCCCAAGATTGAATGGAGGCAGATACACGGATTTCCTAAACTAGAAGCAAGTTTATTGAACCCTTTCAGATACAACACTGAAGGAAATATGAAGCATTTTCAGCAATTATCTTTTAGAACTGTAATTAGTCAGAAGAAAAAACCAGATGCTCACCACCCCAAGGTTGAACGGAGGCGACGTCTCTGGATGGGCAGTCCGTGAGGTTTTGTCCAAGGTTCCCGACTCCTTCGTCTGAGTTCTGGATCTTGGATCGGTGACCGGATCGCCCCGGACTAGGTGCAGAAGGGTCCATGCCCTCTCCTTTCTTTACATACCAGATAGCTAGCATTTCTTAATACAGAAAATCAACTTAAGCCTTCCTTCTAATGCATATTAATCATTTTACTTGTGTTTGCCAAATACGGTTACCTTTGGGATTCTCTATTCCGAGGTGATGTTGGCATTCTTAGGTTGGTTTGCTCTTTTGTCCACGCTATATTTATACAATTTCGTAAGCCAACTTCCCAATTTGTTTTCGGGCAGGGACAGTATTTTTCCACCAGCTCCTTTCACTAGATGCTTGTCTCGACCACAAATCAAGCTAAGCACGGAGCTTAAGCTCAGCACAAAGTTCAAAACCGACGCCTGGAGGCCTCTGGCTAATAGCACACCGAGCAGTCCCAGTGGGGGTGAGGCATTTGCCGGGCCCCTGATGTTTAGTCAGGTGTCCGTACAAGGCCGACTCCCTCCTTATGAGCCTGAGCTCTGCCAGCTCTTGGCAGAGCCGCTTTACCTTGTGTATGGGCAGAGCCACATGAGGTGGTGGATGGTCTCTGCTGCACCTCGGCGGATTTCCCTGGGGAAGCTGGCTCGAGTCGGGAGCTTGGCGGCCGTGAGTGGGGAGCTCCCGCAGATGCTGCTGGTGCTGTGGGGGCCGGGGGTGGCGAGCGCCCACCAGGGACCGCCGACCACCCGCAGCCGCCGCCGGCAGTGTCGGCCGCAGCCAGCGGTGGTCACGGACTGCCCCTAGATGCCGCCGGCAGTAGTGGGTGCACTGCCACGCTCAGGGGGTGCACATGCAGCCGCGTGCACCCTTACGCGTCGCCACTGCCCTGTGGGGCCCTGCTTCTAGGCTCAAGCCTGTGTAAAGCCTCCCCCTCGGCACCAGGGACGGTGGCAGCAGGACGAGCACCTTGGCCCAGCAGGAGAGCAGTGCCCTGTCTGGGTGGAGGAGCAGGAGCAGGGGCAAGGCCTGGCACCGGAGTGGGTGCAGTGGAGGCAGGCTTTCAAGGAGGGGCAGGAAGTGCAGGGACACGCAGCAAGATTTGTTGGGAGCTCCCCCCTGATGGGGCTGGGCTGGGTTTGCTGCACAAGGGAAATGGGCGAGGGGGGCGGGGGTGCTTGGGCATTAGCCCTGCCAGTGGAGATCCTGCCTTCCAGGGACGTTGGCACCCACAGTGCTGATGGCTGAACAAGCCCTGGGGGCCACGGTGCAACCTCATGGGGCTCTTGGGGAGTAGTTGGGGGAGGATTGACCCTGAGGGTTCAGAGGCGCAGACAGAGCAGAGGAGGGAAAGTTTGTTTCGAGGCTGCGGCTGTCCCCGGGACAGTGTCGTTGTGTCTTGCCCCTTGTCTGTGGGTCCCTGAGCCCAGCCAGTGACTGCCTTGCAGACTGGGGGCCATGGTCTGTTGTCCCCGCTGGGCATGGTAGGAGACAGTGATGGGGTGAAACTTCTCCTCCAGGGTGCCCGTCCCGCTTTAGGAACTGGTCTCTGTCACTCGAAGTCGGACCCCACAGCCCACTGGCTGCTTCTCCTCCGTGCTGCAGCTTTTCTATCCTTCCCCCCCAGAGCAGAGCAGAGCTGGTGTGGGCTGGGCTCTGCTCAGTCCTGTTTCAGCTGCCTGCCAGCCATGATGTGCACTGCTACGGTCCCGGTGATCAGCACCCCCAGCACCACCAGCAGGATGAGCCCCTTGGCCTGGCAGTAGGACAGCGATGAGGCCTGGGCAGACGCGTTTGCTGGAACAAGAGCAAGGCAGAGGGTCAGAGCCAGGGGGAAGGGGCTGGTGCTGCCCTGCGGTGTTTGCCCTGTTTGCCGCTTTTATCGGTGTTTATCCCCCAGTTCTGGGCACCGCACTTAAGTAGGGATGTGGACAGTATTGAGAGGGTCCAGAGGTGGGCTACTTACATGATCCAGGGACAGCAGGGCAGGCCCTACGAGGAGAGGCTATGGGACCTGAACCTGTTCAGCCTCCACAACAGAAGGCTGAGAGGGGACCTGGTGGCCATCTATAAACTTACCAGGGGGGACCATCAGGGAATGGGAGAGACCTTTTCCCCGGAGCACCTCCTGGAGTAACAAGGAATAATGGCCATAAGTTGTTAGAGAGTAGGTTCAGACTAGATATCAGGAGGCACTACTTTACAGTCAGGGCGGCTAGGAGCTGGAACGAACTTCCAAGGGAAGTAGTGCTGGCTCCTACCCTGGGGGTCTTTAAGAGGAGGCTTGAGGATTACCTAGGTGGGGTCATTTGACGCCAGTTTCCTCTCCTGCCCAGGGCAAGGGGTCGGTCTAGGTCCCTGCAAGGTCCCTTCTGACCCGACATCTGTGAATCTACGAATCTATGGCTTTAGTTGTGTAGGACCCCGCGTCCTCCGGCCTCAGGTCGGTGATGTGCAGTGCGAGGCCGGCGTTGGGGACACGCAGGCGACCCCTATAGCGCCTGTCTGTGACAAGGACACTCGCGGGCTCTCCTGGTACCGCCGATGCTAGACTGTGTCAATCGTCCGGCCAACATTATCTAATGTCTCCCCTGCCGGGATCTCGAGAGGAAACGTGACCGTCTCCCCCGCGGTGCCGACCAGCTCTGTCGGGGCGGCGTCTGCACCGGCTCCGGGCCATGCTGCACTTGACGGGGAAGAGCACGGATTGAGGGCGACCCCCGCGCACACGGGCATTGCCTTGCCCAGCCCCGGGCACCCCTGCCCGCCCCGCCCC
>NW_005842579.1:40425-40935 GCF_000455745.1 Alligator sinensis
TCTGGGGCAGCTAGAGCATCCTCACAGATACTTGGCCCCTTCCTCTGGTTTCATTCAGGCCAGGCTCATGAACCAGCTCCATAAGACCCAGGAAGATGCTAAACATACCTGTCCCACTCGTATGTCTGGTGCAAAGGGGGCACTTACCTGTGTAGTTGCACAGCGGTTTGACATCGATGGTGGCCATGCCCCAGCTGATGGCATTGCTGACATTGCAGTGATAGAAGGTGTTGTTGCCGCTTTTAGTGATCTCCAGCTGCAGATCGGCTTGATGCTCTTGGAGCCAATGGTCCTCTGGGGCTGGGTGTGAAGATATGCCTCGAGACCAGCTGTAGGTGACCCAGTCAGCTTTGGGCACCAAGCAGGACAGGGTAAGGTAGCATTGTCCACGCTCTTGGGAAGTAGATGCCTTGATGCTGGGCTGCTGGATGCGGTCTGGAAGGAGAAGTCCCAGTGAGAGGGGCTGGGTGCCCCAGGGTGAGCACGGGGGGAAAGCGGCACCCCCAAAAT
>NW_005842579.1:40950-49783 GCF_000455745.1 Alligator sinensis
ATTCCAGAGCCATCCCCCAGCTTCACGTCCATGGTGTAGAGGCCACTTTCTTTCTCCGTGACTGAGTTAATCTGCAGCGAGAGATTCCCAGGGTGGAAAGAGACTCTGTCAGCAAAGGTCAGTAATGGATTGGCCGAGGTCCTGTTCTGATCGTGTCTGAGGATCCAGTAGCCCTCTAAACGCAGTTTCACTTTCCAGTTGATTGCCACCCAGGATGACGGCCATGTCTTGGGCTGCAGCTGAACCATCTCCCCAACAGCAGCCATCACTTTTACTTCTTGACAACCTGGGGGTTCAGAAGGGCAAGGGGGAGAGAAGGGTTTGCAGAGTCCTCAGCTCTTTAGAGAAATACAGGCTGCCCAAGAATTCTCTCGGGTGCAAAGGGCACTTAGAGGCAAGCCGTGTCTTGCATTTTCTACTAAACAAGTAGAAAAGATGCATCTCCCTGGAAGCTCCTGCTGCTTTTTGATATCCCTCATCCTAGCCCAGGGCTCCCCTCTGCAAAGCACGGCACAAACACAGATCCCAAAGACAGTTTCTGCTCCAAAGATCCCCCTCTCCCATGCCTGAGTTTGCCCCAGGCTGCACCCAGGGAAGAGCAGCCCCTTGTCACTCACCTCCAGCTTGGAGGAGCAGAAGGAGGGAGAGCAGGATGTGTCCGAGCGCCCCCTTCATCCCGGCTGAGCTGTGCAGGGCAGGCGAGGGGAGACCAGGTGGTGGAGAGCAAGGTTATGTGGCCAGGCTGAAGAAGTCAGATTGAGAAATGATGAATAATGAGGAAGCAGGCTGATTTCCCCTTGAGTGGTCAATCCTGCGGGCCCTGAGCACCCCAGAAGTGCAAGCAACCCTGCATAAAGCAGGGGAGAGGTGGCTTGAGTGGGGCTGGGCTGTAGCTCCATCATCCAGCAGCAGAGGAAACGTGAGAAGAAGCCCAGGGCAGTGTGACCGGGTGCTGGGTTCCCCTTCCAGCACCCTGAGGCCCCAATCCTGCTGGGGTGTGTCAAAACCCTGACTCAGCAGTGCATTCTGCAACATAGAAAGCCCCTCCCAACCCAGCCCGCTGGCACTTCCTCCTGGTTCTTTCGTGGCTGCACAAAGCGGGAACTGGCAGAGAAGTGCACTGAGAGGGTGAAACTTTGTGGAACAGATTTCTTTCTTGGAGATTCACTGCACAGGAATAAGGAAGGGGGCAGATTGGGGGATGGAAGCGGTTAACGGAGGGCAGGGGGGTTAATACTGCCATCCCCAGGCAGCTCAGCCAGGATCCATAGGGCTGCCCACCCTTTCCCCTCTCCCTAGTTCTGCTCCATGCTGGGACAGGAGCCAGTCTCAGCACCAGCGTAGCCAAGAGCTTTCTGTGCTGAACTAGTGCAGTACAGGCTATTCCTGTTGTTGTTACCTGTGTGATGGCCCCGGGGCCAGGTCGGCCACTGCCAAGGAGGCAGGAAACAGGTCGCGTCCCAACTGTCCACTAATTGTACCCAATGCATGAGGCAAACATGGATCCAGGGGCTGATCTTATGTCAAAGTGCCACTGCTCGTGCCTGCCAATGCAGTGAGGATGAGATATGTACCAGCCATGAGATGTCCAACTTCCCCCCATCCAGGCCCTCTGCTGGCAACACGCCTATTAATGGAGCCCAGTATGGCATTAGCTGTCTTGGCACATAGTTCACACTGCTGGCTCATATCCATCTTGTTGTCCCCAGGTCCTTTTCTGCAGAGCTGCTGCCCAGGCAGTCAGCCCCTGGCCTGTACCGCTGCATGGGATTGCTCCGTCCTAAGTGCAGGACTTTGCCCTTTTCCTTGTTGAACCTCATGGGACTCCTTTTGGCCCAGTCCTCCAATTTGTCTAGGTCTCTCTGAATCCTAGCCCTATCCTCCAGCGTATCTACTACTCCCCACAGCTTGTTGTCATCTGCAAACTTGCTGTGGGTGCACTGCATCCCATCCTCCTGGTCGATGATGGAGACATTGAACAAAACTGGCTGCAGGACCAACCCCTGAGGCACTGCTCTTGATACCGGCTGCTTCTGTTTGCCAAATGTGGTTACCTTTAACTGGGAGTCTCTATTCCAAGGTCATCTTTTCAGTCTTAGGTTGGGATAGGTTTGCTCTGACTGAATTTGTTCCTCTTTTGCTGAATTTATTCAATATAGTTAGACAATTTCCTAGTTAATTTTAAAGCAGGAACAGTATTTCTTCACCTGCTCCTTTCACTGGATGCTTGTCGCGACCACAGTTCAAGCTAAGCACACTGCTTAAGCTAATCACAAAGGTCAAGACCCAGGCTTGAAGGCCTCTGGGTCCCAACGCAGCACCCTGAGGGGTCCTTGCTCCTGGGTCCAAGCCTGTGTAAATCCTCCCCTTGGGCACCAGGGCCAGTATCTGCAAGAGCAGCAGGCCCAGCCCCTCGGACCAGCAGTAGAGCAGTGCCTTGCCTGGATGGAGGAGCAGGAGGACGGGCCAGGCTGGACACCTGGGAGGGCACATCCCCAGGGCAGGTGTCCAAGGAGGGAAAGAAGGGCAGGGGCAGGTGGCAAGACTAGCCAGGAGCTCCCCTCTTTCAGGGCTGGGCTGGACTGGGCTCACGGCAAAAGGGAAATAGTGTGGGGGGACCTTGGGCACTAGCCCTGCCAGTGGACACCCTGGCACAAAGGGACTTTGGCACAGGCAAGGCTGATGGCTGAGCGTGCCCTGAGGACTGTGGTGCAGCTAGTAGGGCTCTTTGGGAGGAGGTTGGGGAAGCATAGTCCATGGCAGGGGTCAGAGATGCAGACAGGGATGAGGGGGGAAGGTTTGTTTAAAGGCTTCAGCTGGCCCCAGGGCCGCAGGGGCTTGTACTGCCCATGCCTGTGGGCCCCTGAGCCCAGCCCGCCCCTGCCCCGCAGACTGGGGGCAGGAGAGGAGGCAGCCATGGGGGGGACCCTCTGCTCCAGGGTGCCTGTGGGACTGCATTGCCAGATGATGCATCCGGGACTAGATTCTGGCACTGGGACACAGATCCCAAACACCCACCAGCAGCTTCTTCTTCGTGCTTCAGCCTCCTTACTTCCCACAGGGGAGCAAGGCCTGCGTGGATTGTGCCCTTTTCAGTCCTGTTTCACCTGCTTGCCAGCCATGATGTGCTCCTCCATGGTCCCAATGATCAGCGCCCGCAGCACCAGCAGCAGGACGAGCCCCTTGGGCTGGCAGCAGGACAGCGATGAGGTGTGGGAGGGTGGTTGTGCTGGAACTAGAGCAAGGCAGCGGCTCAGAGCTGGGGGGAAGTGACTGGTGCTGCCCCATGGTGTTTGCCCTGCAGGGCAGTGGGGTTGGAGACAGCCCTTGGGGTGCTTGCAGGGGAAGGAAGAGCCCCACCAGGAGGTCAGGGCTGGGCCGTACTTGCACAGAGATGGTGCGTGTGGCTCCCTCTGTAGCAGGGTCAGGGGAGATTTGTAGGGCAGAGATTTGGGGTGGGGAAGAGGCAGCATTTAGAGTCAGGTGCTTTCTAGCAGCAAACGTGTGGGCCTGATGCTTGTACTCCCCAGGTGAAGGCTGCACGGAGCTTCCCCATAAGACATGTTACCTGTGCAGAGGGCACTGGCACAGGAGCTCATCGTGGAGCTGCTGCTGACGGGGTTGTGCATGGTGCACTTGACGTTTACTGGAAGATCTGGGTGAGAGATGATCACGCCGGATCCTTGAGTGGTAGTACTGGGAGGCAGGGGGTCTGGGGCACTCTGGTTGTAGGTCACATTGCTGCCTCTGTTGGGGATGGTGCAGCTCAGGGTGGTGTTACAGAGCCCATTTACACAGCTCTGGGCATCGCAGTCAGTCGTGGGCTGGGGCAGACACTCTGCAGGGGGAGGAAAGGAACAGTAAATGGGAGGATACAGGTGTGAAGGAAAGTAAACAGCACCCTGGCTTCCTGCAAGCATCTCCCTTAGACACTACCAGGAGAACAGAGCTGCTGAGAGCACCAGGTGACGGAGCAGACAGGAAAAAGGCCTATTAGCCCCACCTTGGGCGATGCTGGGTCCATGCAGGAGGCTCCTGGGGGTGGAAGACCCCCGCAGGGATGTGTCCATGTGAGATGTGCCTGCTGCCTGATATTTCTATACAGGCTCCTTGCTCACAAATATAGACACACTTGAGCTCTTAGAGCAGAGGTGACAAGGGCGCTGCACAAAACACATCTTCACTCCGGCTGCAGTTGCAACACTCAGATCCTGGATCTGCAAAGTGCCCCCCAGTTTGCTGGTGTGTGGTGAAAGCAGAGACTGCTCCCCTGGACCGGGCACAGAAACAGCTGTGCTAATCCTGCCTTATCCACAGAGTGGGATTCACATCTCTACCAGTGTATCCATCACTGTTCCTGTGCGCTTCCAGGACATTTACTGATTAGGCTGTTGCATTTCAGTGGGAGGGGAGAGATTGTCTTTGAGGCTGGGTGGGCAGAGACAGTTTAACTCCTGTCAAGTTAAACTAATTGTCAAGCTATTTTTGCAGCAGAATTTAAAAACAAAAACCTGCACTCACCATAGAGGCACAGTGTGAAGAACCTGGTGAATTCCCTCTTGTCTGTGATGACTTGAGCTGTGTAGGAGCCCGTGTCCTCCAGCCTCAGGTCAGTGATTTGCAGTGAGAGGCCGTTGTTGGGGACATGCAGGCGGCCCCTATAGTGTTTCTCTGACACAAGGGCACTCGGGGGGGTCTCCTAGTGCCATGCTTGCTCGGCTGCCTGTGCCAACAGTCCAGCCAGCGATGTCTAATCTCTCCCCTGCTGGGATCAAAAGGATGAAGGTGACCGTTTCCCCCAGGGTCCCGACCAGCTCCATGGAGGCTGCATCTGCACCTGCTCTGGACCGTCCTGCACCTTGAAAGGAAACAGCATAGATTCAGGGCTACAGAGCTGGACCTCACCACACACATGGCCATTGTCCTGCCCAGCCCCTGGCACCTCTGCCCGCAGAGCCCCAGATGCTGCCTGCAGCTCGGCACTGACCCCAATGTGGGGAGCTCCTGCCCCGGGTGCTGCTGCCTTCCCCGTGGGCAGCCCGGGTTGGGCACCTCCGTGTGCGCTGCTCCTCATGCTGGGCTCAGGGAGCCTGTGTCCACCCAGGAGCAGTGTCCCTTCCCCTCAGCCTCCAGGCCCCAGACCTGCCGCCGGCCCAGCCCCATGTCCGGGATGCCCGGGGCCCTGTGCTGCCTCCTGCTCCTCCTGGCCTCACCTGGCAGGGGAAATACCGTGCCCAGACAGGTGGCTTTCCTCCTAGCTGGGAAAATCATGTTCTTGGCAGGTGTAGTACCCTGACCCGGGTAACGCAGAGTTACCCTCCCACTTACACTTCCAGCAGGAAGATCTTGGCTACACACAGACCTTTTGGAAAAGGGAGACTCATTTTTTGCTTGCTTCTGTGGCCGTACGGCTGAGGGGAAACGAAACTCATAGGCTTGGGCCTGCAGGTGAGATGCCCGCCAAAGGCTTTGGAAATATCTGAAGGCCCAGGCGGGGATGGAGGATGTTTGCGGGTAGGAGGGCCACATATGGTTCTTCAATGGCTCACCGATTCAGAATTGATTTGTCTGATTGGACTTGGGACATGAAAAATTTTCCTGGCAGACCATTGCAGCTCCAGCCTTGAAGCAGCCCCCTAGATGCCCCAGTGGTAAGCTGCAGAGCCGGGAGCACCGTTTCCCCAGTGCTGGGGCAGCCCCTGTGGCTGGGCTGCCCCAGAGCCAGGGACCTGGAAGGCAGGGGTCCCCAGCCTTGGGAGTCTCCTGATGGGGCTGCCCCAGAGCCGGGGCACTGTCTGGTCCTCCTAGAAGTAGTCGGGCTCAGCATGGGTACCAGCCCTCCTGAGGGCACCACTCAGGCAGGTCCCAACTCCCCCTTGCCCTGCACACGGCAAGCCCAGTTGATTGCTGTTACTGCAGCCTCATCTGTCCAGGCCCAGCTGTTCCCCAGTGTCCCGCTGGCTGAGTGCAGAGATTTCAGGGCTGTGTGATGTGTGTCTGGACCCAAAAAGTGCTTGTGCAGACTCCAGGCAGTGGGAACTTCTGAGTCTCTTAAAACTTCCTGACCAAGAGAGTGGCAATAAGGCCCACGTAGAAGGCTTTGCAGGGCAGGTCCCTCAGCATTACTCTCATGCCATGGGTGCCAAGGGCAAGGTTCCCCTTCACTTCACAGTGCAGCTGCAGGTGTGGGGTGTCTGTGTCCGTCCTCCAACTGCCCCCACCTCCCACCCCCCACCACCCGCACCCACGTCCCCGTGTGGTTATTTTCTGCTAAAGGAGCAACAGAACCAATGTGAGGTTTTCTGTCCTGCAGCTTCACACGTCTCTCCCTCTGCAACCTGTATGGCCAGTGGCCAACCACTGAGAACTAAAAACAGGAGACAGGAAGGACACAGCCAATGTATGGGGAGTGTCTGCAGTGCAGAGGATGCCTATCAGTCAGTCTCTGCCAGCACCCTCCCTATGAGGATTGGAGCAGAGCTTCTCACCCTGAAAAGGTCAGACCTGTTCTGGTTTGCAACCACACCCTTCTGATTCACTCAGGTCTGCTTCGGTACTTGATACCTTCACTATTTGTGGAAAGAGCGTCTGTATGGGTCAGTCTCACCAGGAGCAATTCTGCTTTCTAGTAAAGCCTCCCTGTTGGATGCACCCACAGGTACTCAGGGCCTGCAGGATGGAGACCTCCCTGGAGAAGTCAGCCTGGTTCCTCCTAACTCAAGTCTCTTTCTGACTCCTTCCAGCCTCACTCCCTGCTGCCTGCTCACCCTTCAGGTGCCTGCCAGGATGGAGGGAGCTCTTTGTCCCTTTGTGCTGTGCCTCATCCTGCATTTCCAAGCTCAGGGTAAGTGCCAAGGGGCTGCATTTACCCCTGGTGCAGCTCATAGAGGTTATAGAAACACAGAAAATGAGGGTGGGAAGGGACCTTAGGAGGTCACATTGAGTCCAACCCCTGCTCAAAGCAGGTACAGCCCCACCTACATCATCCCAGCCAAGGTTTTGTCTATCTGGGCCTTAAAAACCTCCGTGGTTGAACCACCTTTTTGGATAACCCCATGGGTGAATGCAGGCTGCTGGTTTCTGCAAGGCAGGGGTCATGTCTGGTCTTGTTGTGGGGCCATTTGTTCCAGCGCTGCCCCAGCACGGGAGCTCCTGGGAGCTGCAGCCACGTGGGCACTTCCAGGAGTATTAGCACTGTCCCTCATACCAGCGCGTGAGGGGATAACACTGAGCACTGCACAGACACCCAAGGCAGGCAGCCTGGGAAAAGCTGGGCATGCTTGGAAGCGTCTGCTTCTTATCCCATGAAAGTGTCTGCTCTGAATGTCTCCTGGACCTTAGTTGAAGAGGATTGGGTCTTTACATGCATTTGAAATGGGAAATAGGCAGGGTGGGGGTCCTTTCATTTTGGTAAGAAGCTTTTTCAGCTTTGGAAATCTGTGTGTGGGAGGAGTTTGCAGGTGTGGGGCTGCAGCTTGGGCCTGTGGGGTGCATGGGCGGGGGGACAGAGCTTAGTGACTTAGAAGATGAAAACTCAGATACATGTCCCTGAGCTGAATGACTCTGGGGCCTGGGCTGGGTGACTGCTAGTTAAATCAGTGTGCGCTCAGTGGAGCTACCTGCTAGCTGCTCATCAAGGGCTGTCTCGACCCAGATGCGGGGTTGCAGGCAACCAGGTCTGTGGGAAGCCTGTATAATGGAGAATCAAGTTTTGCCTGTCAGCAGCTAGAGGTGCAGGGCCCCGGATCCCAGAAGCCTTGCACCTATGTCCTTGACAGCTGGCAGGCTTTGTGGCCTCAGCAGAGGCTAGCAGGCCTGCAGCTGTCAACCTGCTGTGACTTAACACACAGTGTCACCCATGTCACGAGTTTTGCTTGTCGCAGCTTGAGGTGCAGTTTCCCCCGAACCCCTGCACCGATCTTCTTGAAACTTGGCAGGCTTCTTGGCCTCTGCAGGGGCTAGCATCCCTGCAGTTTTGGCCCCTCTGTGGCTTAACACAAACATGTGACTTGAGTCTTGCTTTCACGAAATTGGAGAGCTCTGTGGAAGTAAAGGCACCTCCTGAGGTACAGACACATGAACCTCATGGTGGTAGACCATGTTAAAATGGCTTTGAGCAAACTCAAGTCTTACTACTAAAAATCAGTAGTAGAGGACGGTGAGGATGCTGCCAGACCCACCCGGCAGAGGGACACCTGGCACAGGAGTTGTCAAGACCCTGGGGAAGGGAACAGACAGCGGCAGCGAAGCGGAGGTGGAAACAACCAGAGTGGGAAACAGCGATGAGGCCAGCAGCAGTGACCGCAGCGGTGGGTCCTCCTGCGAGAGGGACAGTGAATGAACTGAGTCTCAAACCCCGTGTTCAGGGACTGGAGGGCTGGAAGGAGACGATGCCTTGAGACCCCGCATGGCAGCGCCATTCTGGGGTGCCTCTATTACAATGGTGAGCTGGCTTTCTACTGGTGGGTTACGGAGGTAATGAACAGTGACTACAAGGTGTATGTGTGACACATAATTTTACACAAAAATAAAAGTATAAGAAAAAAAGCTGTGGCCTCTGAGTAACTTCCTCCTCTGCAGGTCTGTGTGTCTGAACCCTGCCAGGATCGAGCCTCCTCCCCCATCCTCTTGCACCACAGACCTCAGGGGTCCTCCAACCTCCCTTCGTGCCGGGCTCTCTGCTGCCCCCGCCCTGGGTCCCTTTTCAAGCAGCCCGGACCAGGGCACTGGGGAAGGGGCGTGGATGTTATCTGCAGTGCGGGTGCTCGGGGCTGTCTGGCCGGCGGATCCGGGCGGGCTGTGGGTCCGTCGCCGCCGCCTCCCGCTTGGCCCG
>NW_005842579.1:50759-52535 GCF_000455745.1 Alligator sinensis
TCTCTCTCCCCTACAGCCTAGTTAATATAACGGTCTGGAAGGGCACAGGAATGGGGATGGATACCCGGGTAGGGATGTGAATCCCACTCCGGGTAAGGGGAAGGATGAGCACTCGTGCTTGTGCCCGGTCTGGGGCAGCAGTCTCTGCTTTCCCCACACATCAGCCAAGCGTGGGGCACTGGACAGATCCGGGCTCTGAGCATTACAGCTGCAGCCGGGGTAAAGACATGATGTGCAATGCCCTTGTCACCTCCATGCTAAAAGCTCACAAGTGTGGATATTTGTGAGCAAGAAGCCCTGCATAGAAATATCAGTCACCAGGGGCACCTCATACTAGAGACATCCCTGCGGGGGTCTTCCATCCCCAGGGGCCTCCTACAGGAACCCAGCATCACCTGAGTGGGGGCTGATAGGCCTTTTTCTTGTCTGCTCTGTCACCTGGTGGTCTCGAGGGCTCTGCGCTCCCGGTAGTGTCTCAGGGAGATGCTTGCAGGAAGGCGAGGTGCTGTTATCTTCCCTTCACACCTGTATCCTCCCATTTCGGTTCCTTCCCTCTCCCTGCAGAGCGACTGCCACAGCCCACAATTCACTGCAATGCCCAGAGCTGTGCGAATGGACCCTGTAACATCACCCTGAGCTGCACCATCCCCAAAGGAGGCAACAACGTGATCTACAGCTGGAGTACCCCACAGCCCCCCAGTATGACCGCTCAAGGATCCATCATGGTCATCCCTCACCCAGATCTTCTGATAAACGTCACGTGCACGGTGCAGAACCCCGCCAGCAGCAGCTCCACGACGACCTCTGTCAAGGCCCTTTGTGCAGGTAACATGCCCTGTGAGGAAGCTGCACGCAGCCTGCACATGGGGAAAATGGGCCTCATGGTGCAGGCTGCTGAGGGGCCACAAGGCACCTGACTCCAGGCAGATGCTGCACCACTCTCCACCCCAAATCCCTCCCCTGCAGATTCGCTCTGACTCTGCTACCCAGAGAGGCACACGCTTCATCTCTGTGCAGGGAGGGCCTAGCCCCCAAGCTCCCTGCAGGGCTCCTCCTGCCCCTAGAGGGACCCCAGGGGCTGGCCCCATCCCCACTGCCCCCCAGGGCAAACACCACGAGGCTGCACCAGGCACTTCCCCCTGGCTCTGACCCTCTGTCTTGCTCTTGTTCCAGCAAACACGCCTGCCCAGGCCTCATCCCTGTCCTACTGCCAGGCCAAGGGGCTCATCCTGCTGTTGGTGCTGGTGGTGCTGATCACCGGGACCGTGGTGGTGCACATCATGGCTGGCAAGCCGCCGAAACAGGACTGAGCAGGGCCCAGCCCACACCAGCTCTGCTCTGCTCTGGGGGGGAAGGATAGAAAAGCTGCAGCACGGAGGAGAAGCAGCTGGTGGGCTGCGGGGGTCTGACTGAGTGTCAGAGACCAGTTCCCAAAGCAGCATGGGTGCCCTGGAAGAGAAGTGCAACCACATCGCTGCATTCTCCCGTGCCAAGCGGGGACAACAGACCATGGCCCCCAGTCTGCAGGGCAGTAATTGCCTGGGCTCGGGTCAGCAGACACAGGCAAGACATAACACCGCTGTCCCGGGGGCAGCCGCACCCTTGAAACAAACTTGCCCTCCTCTGCACTGTCTGTCTCTGAACCCTCAGGGTCAATCCTCCCCCAGCTACTCCCCAAGAGCCCCCTGAGGTTGCACCGTGGCCCCCAGGGCTTGTTCAGCCATCAGCACTGTGGGTGCCAAGGTCCCTGGGAGGCAGGCTCTCCACTGGCAGGGG
>NW_005842579.1:52966-53913 GCF_000455745.1 Alligator sinensis
ATTGCCCCTGCCTGAAAAATTGAGAAGCTGGCTTACTAAATTGAATAAATATAGCCTGAACAAAAGAGCAAACCTACCCCCACCTAAGAATGAAAGCATCACCTTGGAGTAGAGAATACCAGTTAAAAGTAACTATATTTGGCAAACACAAGCAAAATCATTAACATGCAGCAGGACAGAGGTAGACAAAATGTGGCCCAGGGGCCGGATGCAGCCCCCCAAGCCATTCTATCCAGCCGGCGGGGCCCCTAAAACATTTAGAAACGTAATATTTATCTGCCCTGGGCTGCCTGTCATGTGGCCCTTGATGGCTTGCCAAAACTCAGTAAGTGGCCTTCTGCCCAAAATAATTGTCTGCCCCTGCATTAGGAGGAAGCATTACGTTGATTTTCTGTATTAAGAAATGCAAGCTATCTGGTATGTAAGGAAAGGAGAGGGCACGGGCCCTTCTGCATCTAGTCCTGGGTGATCCGGTCACCGACCAAGATCCAGAACTCAGATGAAGGACTCGGGAACCTCAGACAAACCTCACAGACTGCCCATCCAGAGACGTCGCCTCCATTCAATCTTGGGGTGGTGAGCATCTGTTTTTTTTTTTGCTTTGACTAACTACAGTTCACAGATTAGTAAGTCCTGAAAATGCTTCATTTTTCCTTGAGGCTTGTATCTCAAAGGGTTCAATAAACTTGCTTCTCATTTAGGAACCCCGTGTAGCCGTACCTGGTACAAGACCCAATACAGCGTCACTGGATGCAACAGCTCCCCCCACCCCCGGGCACTCGTGTCACCAGGGGCACTGCTGTCCCTGAGTCCACACCAGTTCAGAGCAGAGGGGGACTGATGCTGTCCCCAGGAGGAGAACAGCTCCAGCCTCAAGCTCCTCTTGCCTCTGCCCGGCACTCAGACAGCAGTTGCCAGTCCTGGAGACCCGCCAGCACAGACCCGCC
>NW_005842579.1:54611-65640 GCF_000455745.1 Alligator sinensis
CCGTGCCCAGGCAGGCGGGTTTCCTCCTAGCGGCGAGCAGCTCTTTCTGGGCGGGGTACTACCCTGCCCCCGGTAATGCAGTTAGCCTCCCACCTTCACCTCCAGCGGGAAGATCTTGGCTACACCGGACTTCATGGAAAACGGAGACTCCTTCCTAGCTTCCATGTTCCCCGGTGTCCCGCTGGCTCCGTGCAGATTTCTGGGCTGCGTGACGTCTGCCTGGACCCAGAAACTTTTTGTCCAGACACCAGGTCCTAATTGCTCCATGGCAGTGGGAACTACTGTGCTGAGTCTCTTAAAACCTCCTCACCAAGAAAGTAGCAATAAGTACCATAGAGAAGGCACTGCAAGGAAGGCCCCTCAGGGTTGCCCTCATGCCAGGGGTGCCAAGTGCAATGTCCCATTCGCCTCAAGCCTTAGCTGCAGGTGCTGTGTGTCCATCTCCATCCTCCAGCTCCCCCCTCCTCCATGCCTGTCTCTGTGCCAGTATTTCCTCCTAAACGGATGACAGAACTGGTATGAGGTTTTCTTCTCTGCAGTTTTCCACATCTCTTGGCACTGCTGTGAGCGCTCTGCACCCTGTATTGGGAGTGCCCAACCACAGAGGAGAAGGAACAGGAGGGAGGAAGCACATAGCTGCTGCGGTGGAAGCGTGTGCAGCATGAGCATGCCTCTCAGTCAAGTCTCTGCAAGGTCCCACCGTATCAAGGCAGGGGCAGAGACCGCCCGAAAAGCTGCTGTATGGCAGAACTGTCCTGGCTTCTAGCCACCTCCCTCGGGCTCACTCAGGTCCCCTTCAGTACTTGATGCCTTCACTGTTCCTGGCAAGGGTATCTGCATGTCTCAGTCTCACTGAAAGCAACTCTGCTTTCTAGTAACGTCCTCACTGTTGGATGCACCTGCGGGCACTCAGGACCTGCAGGATGGAGCCCTCTATGGGGAAGTCGGCCTGGTTTCTCCTCAGTCATGTCTCTGTCTGACTCCTTCCAGCCTCACTCCCCACTGCTTGCCCTTCACATGCCTGCCACAATGGGGGAAGCTCTCTGTCCCTTTCTGCTGTGCCTCCTCCTGCATTTCCAAGTTCAGGGTGAGTGAGAAGGGGGTGCATTTACCCCGGGTAAATAGAATCACAGGAAATTGGGTGGGAACAGACCTCTGGAGGTCACATCTAGTCCAAATCCCTGCTCAAACTGGTACCAGGCCCAGATCCCAGCCAAGGCTTTTTCTAGCCAGGCCTTAAAAACCTGCAAGGATGAAGATTTCAGCACATCTCTGGGTAACTCTGGGGTGAGTGCAGGCTGCTGGTTTCTGCAAAGCAGGGAGGGTTTTTGGTCTTGCTGTGGTGCTGTTTTTTCCAGCGTTTCCCCAGGACAGGAGCTCCTGTGAGCTGCTGCTCCATGAGCACTTACAGGAGTATTAGCACTGTCCCTTGTGCCAGGGGGTGAGGGGATAACACCGAGCACTGCACAAAAATACAAGGCAGCAGCCTGCAAACAGCCTAGCAGGCTTAGAAGCATCTGCTTGTCCTCTGAAGGTTTCTCATCTGAATGTGTCCTGGACCTCGGTCAAAGAGGACTGGGTATTTACATGTGTTTGAAATGGGAAATCATGGAGCTGCAGGGTTCTTTTCAATTTGGAAAGAAGCTTTTGCAACTTTGGAAACTCTGTGCAGGAGGAGTTTGCAGCTGGGTGGGGGCTGCTGATTACGTCTGTGGAGTGCGTGGGGGACAGGACAGAGCTTAGTGCCTCAGAAGGTTAAAGCCCCTCAGACATGCCACTGAGCAGCTCCCTGCAGCGCTTTTCCTCCTTCTGGAAGCAGCCCAGGCACTGGCCCTGTCCTCCCAGAGCAGCCAGTGCCAGACAGTATGGGTCACTCTCCCTTGCCCCCCATTCCCCTCTGGACCAAGGGGCTCATCCTGCTGCTGGTGTTCAAGGTGCTGATCGCCAGGATCGTGACAGTGAACGTTGTTCCTGGCAAGCAGCTGAAATGGGACTGAGAGTGTTGAGACCAACAGCAATGTGTGTGTACACAGTGGGGTCCAGCTCTGTCACCCTGAATCCATGTTGTTCCCTGTCAAGGTGCAGTATGGTTCGGAGCATTTCCAGGTATAGCACCCAAGGAGCTGGTTGGGACCCTGGCATTGATGGTCACATTTCCTCCCGGGATCCTGGCAGGGGAGAGATTTGACGCTGCTAGCTGCATTGTTGGCACAGACAGGCTAGCAAATGTGATACCAGGAGACCCCCCCCAAGAGTCATTGTGATAGACAGTCAGTAAGAGGGCTGCCTGCAGCTCTCTGATGACAGCCCCTCACTGCAAATCACTGACCTGAGGCTGGAGGACGTGGGGTCCTACACATCAGAAGTCATCACGGGCACAAGCATATTCATCATGCTCTTCGTACTGCACCTCTATAGTGAGTGCAGTAATTTTTTAACTCTGTAGCAAAGATAATTCTGAAAATGTAGGGGTTAAACAGTCACTCCCCATCCAAGACCCCATGGCACTCCTCCCCGACGTTTTAAGTGTGACAGCCTATTTAATATAAAGGTCTGGAAGGGCACAGGCAAGGAGATGGATGACCCTGGGGATGTGAATCCCCCTCCATGGAAGGGCAGGATGAGCACTCAGGCTTCTGTCCCAGTCTTGGGGAGCAGTCTGTGCTTTCCCCACACATCAGCGAAGCAGGGGGCACTGGACAGATCCGGGCTCTGAGCACTGCAGCCGCAGCCAGAGTAAAGACATGTTGTGCAGCACCCTTGTCATCTCCAATCTAAGAGCTCACGAGCATAGATATTTCTGAGCAATGAGCCCTGGATAGAAATATCAGTCATCAGGGGCATCTTACACAGGACACATCCCTGCGAGGGTCTTCCACCTGCAGGACCCTCCTGCATGGACCCAGCATCGCCCAAGCTGGGGCTTAAAGGCCTTCCCTCCCAGAGGGGAGCAGGACCTTGTTCTTGTCTGCACTGTGCACTTGACGTTTACTGCAAGATAAGCTGGGCCTTATAGGCCTTGTTCCCCTCTGGAACAAGCATCAAGCCCACATGTTTGCTGCTAGGAAGCACCTTACTCTAGATGCTGCCCCTTCTCCACCCCGAATATCTGCCCTACAGATTTCCCCTGACCCTACTACAGAGGGAGTCACATGCACCATCTCTGTGCAGGGAGGGCCCAGCCCCAGAGCTCCATGGAGGGCTCCTTCCCCCCTGGAAGCACCCCAGGGGCTAGCCCCATCCCCACTGCCCCCAGGGGAAACACCACGGGGCAGAACGAGCCACTTCTCCCTTGCTCTGTTCCAGCACAACCGCCCTCCCACACCTCACCACTGTCCTACAGCCAGGCCAAGGGGTCATTCTGCTGCTGGTGCTGGGGGTGCTGATCGCCACAACCATGGTGGAGCACATCGTGGCTGGCAAGCAGTCAAAACAGGATTGAACAAGGCGCAGCCCATGCAGGCCCTGCTCCCCTCTGGGAGGGAAGGAGGTTGAAGCACGGAGAGGAAGCTGCCGGTGGGTGTTTGGGGTCTGAGTCCCGGTGCCAGAATCCAGTCCTTGATGCAGCATCTGGCACTGCAGGCCCACAGGCACCCTGGAGCAGAGGGTCCCCCCAAGGCTGCCTCCTCCCCTGCCCAGGGGGGCCACCAGACCCTGGCCCCCAGTCTGCAGGGCAGGGGCTGGCTGGGCTCAGGGGCCCACAGGCATGGGCAGTACAATACACTGCTGCCCTGGAGCCAGCTGAAGCCTTTAAACAAACCTTCCCCCCTCATCCCTATCTGCATCTCTGAACCCTGCCATGGACTATGCTTCGCCAACCTCCTCCCAAAGAGCCCTACTAGCTGCACCACAGTCCTCAGGGCACACTCAGCCATCAGCCTTCCCTGTGCCAATGTCCCTGTGTGCCAGGGTCTCCACTGGCAGGGCTAGTGCCCAAGGTCCCCCCACACTATTCCCCCTTTGCCGTGAGCCCAGTCCAGCCCAGCCCTGAAAGAGGGGAGCTCCTGACAAGCCTTGCCACCTGCCCCTGCACTTCTGTCCCTCCTCGGACACCTGCCCTGGGGATGTGGCCTCCCAGGTGCCCAGCCTGGCCCCGCTCCTGCTCCTCCATCCAGGCAAGGCACTGCTCTACTGATGGGCCGAGGGGCTGGGCCTGCTGCTCGTGCAGATACTGGCCCTGGCGCCCAAGGGGAGGATTTACACAGGCTTGGACCCAGGAGCAAGGACCCCTCAGGGTGCTGTGTTGGGACCCAGAGGCCTTCAGGTTTTGACCTTTGTCAAAATCTTTGCTTATCTTGAATTGTGAATCTTTGCTTATCTTGAATTGTGGTCAGGACAAGCATCCAGTGACAGAAGCAGGTGGAGAAATACTGTCCCCACCTTAAAATTAACTGGGAAGTTGGCTAACTAATTTGAATAAATTCAGCCTGAGCAAAAGAGGAACAAATTCAAGCAAAGCAAACCTACCCCCACCTAGCAATGAAAAAATGACCTTGGAATAGAGACTCCCAGTTAAAGGTAACCACATTTGGGAAACAGAAGCAGGTGGTATCAAGAGCAGTGCCTCAGGGATCAGTCCTAGAGCCAGTTTTGTTCAATGTCTTCATCAACAACCTGGAGGATGGGATGCAGTGCACCCTCAGCAAAATTGCAGATGACACCAAGCTGGGGGGAGTAGTAGATACACTGGAGGGTAGGGCTAGGATTCAGAGTGACCTAGACAAATTGGAGGACTGGGCCAAAAGGAGTCTCACAAGGTTCAACAAGGACAAGTGCAAAGTCCTGCACTTAGGACGGAGCAATCCTATGCAGTGGTACAGGCTGGGAGCCGCCTGGCTGGGCAGCAGCTCTCCAGAAAAAGACCTGGGGACAAGAAGATGGATATGAGCCAGCAGTGTGCCCTTTGTTGCCAAGAAAGCTAATGGCATCCTGGGCTGCATTGGTAGGAGCATTGCCAGCAGATCGAGGAAAGTGATTCTTCCCCACTATTCAGCACTGAGGAGCCCACATCTGGCATCCTGTGTCCAGTTTTGGGGCCCCCACTACAGAAAGGAGGTGGACATGTTGGAGAGAGTCCAGTGGGGGGCAATGAAAATGGTTCAGGAGCTGGGGAACATGACTTGTGAGGAGAGGTTGAGGGAAATGGGCTTATTTAGTCTGCAGAGGAGAAGACTGAGTGGAATTTAATAGCAGCCTTTAACTCCTTGCAGGGTGGTTGCAAAGAGGATGGACCTGCAATGATCTCAGTGGTGGCAGATGACAGAACAAGGAGCAATGGGCTCCAGTTGCAGCAACAGAGGATTGTTTAGATTAGATATTCAGAAAAAGCTTTCTTACTAGGAGGGTGGTGAAGCACTGGAATAGATTGCCCAGAGACATTGTGAAATCTCCATCCTTGCAGGTGTTTAAGACCCAGCTAGACAAAGCCTTGGTTGGGATGATGCAGCTGGGGCTGATCTTGCTTTGAGCAGGGGGTGGACCTAGATTAGACCTCCTGAGGTCCCTTCCCACCCTCATTTTCTATGACCCTATGATTGTAAGCTGTTGTTGAGGGTAGAGGCCTGTCCCTTGCACCGTGCGTGGGCAGCCCTGCAAGAGTCTACAAATGCCTCCAAGGCAAGGATTTTGGCTACACAGTTTATAGTGATGAGGGGCTGCTGTGAGGCTCTCCCTCTAGCTTCCTCCTTCTGGCTCAGTGTAAGTGAGATGAGGGGGCATCTGAACCCCAAGGCCTCCAGCTTGCATGCAACTTAATTTGGAACAGATTTGGCCTGGAAATTGAATTAAGTTTAAAACAAGAATGAGAAATGAGTATAGCCTCCTTGCATGGTTTCAGTGTCACGGTATTGCAGCCGTGCATTCATGGGAAGCGGTCTCAGCCCATCTGCTCAGCACTTAGCAGACAAGAGTAAGGGGGCAGCACGTCTGTTGGGGGTAACAAGGGGCATTTCAGGTCAGTGAGCCAGGGGATGGGAAATCCTCCTGGCAGTTTCACTAGGATGCCAACCCGCAGCTTCCCCGTGCGCACAGGAACCAGTCTGGATTAGAGCCCTGGGATCCTGGAAACACTGAGACAGTTCAGCTGGCCAAGCAGGATTTGCTCGTTCAAGCCAGCAAGGCAGGAGGGCCTGGATGGGGGGATTTGGACATCCCATGGCTGGTACATACCTCATCCTCACTGTATTGGCAGGCACTAGCAGTGGCACTTTGATGTAAGAGCAGCCCCAGGGTCCGTGTTTGTCTCATGCATCGGGTGCAATTGGTGAACGGTAGGACCGCAACCTGTTTCCTGCCTCTGTGGCACTGGCCGACCTGGCCCTGGGGCCGTCACACAGGTAACAACAACAGGAATAGCCTGTACTGCACTAGCTCAGCACAGGGAGATCTTGGCTATGCCGGGGCTGAGGCTGGCTCCTGCCCCAGCATGGAGCAGAGTGAGGGAGAGGGGAAAGGGTGGGCAGCCCTATGGATCCTGGCTGAGCTGCTGAGTGATGGCAGTATTAAACCCCCTCCTCTCCTTTAACCTCTTCCATCCCCCAGTCTGCTCCCTTCCTGTGCAATGAATCTCCAGTAAAGACATTGGTAGTTTCACCCTGTCACTGCACTTCTCTGACCGTTCCCGCTTTGTGCAGCCAGGAATGAAGCAGAAGGAACTGCCAGCGGGCTGGGTTGGGAGGGGGTTTCTATGCTGCAGGAGGCACCCCTGAGTCAGGGTTTTGCCATGCCCCAGCATGACCGGTGCATGAGGGTGTTGGAAGCGGAACCCAACGTCCAGTCACACTGCCCTCCGCCTCTTCTCACACTTCCTCTGCTGCTGGGTGACCGAGCCACAGCCCAGCCCCACTCAAGCCACCTCTCCCTTGCTTTATGCAGGGCTGCTTACACTCGTGGGGTGCTCAGGGCCTGCAGGATTGAATCCTGAAGGGAGAAGTCAGCCTGCTTCCTCATTATTCATCATTTCTGCATCTGACTTCTTCAGCCTGGCCACATAACATTGCTCTCCACCGCCTGGTCTGCACTTGCCTGCCCTGCGCAGCTCAGCTGGGATGAAGGGGGCTCTCGGACCCCTCCTGCTCTCCCTCCTTCTGCTCCTCCAAGCTGGAGGTGAGTGACAAGGGGCTGCTCTTCCCTGGGTGCAGCCTGGGCGAGCTCAGGCATGGGAGGGGCGGGGGGGGTCTTTGGAGCAGAGACTGTCTTTGGGAGCTGTGTTTGTGCCATGCTTTGCAGAGGAGTGCCCTGGGCTGGGATGAGGGTTATCATAAAGCAGTAGGAGCTTCCATGGGGAGTCATCTTTTCTACTTGTTCTGTAGAAAGTGCAAGACATGGCTTGCCTCTAAGTGCCCTTTGCACCCAAGAGAAGTGTGCGGCAGCCTGTATTTCCCTAAGGAGCTGAGGGGTCTGCTAACCTTTCTCTCCCGCTTGCCCTTCTGAACCCCCAGGTTGTCAAGAAGTAAAAGTGAAGGCTGCTGTTGGGGAGACGGTTCAGCTTCAGCCCAAGACATGGCCGTCGTCCTGGGTGGCAATCAACTGGAAAGTGAAACTACGTTCAGAGCACTACTGGATCCTCAGACACGATCAGAACGGCACCTTGACCAGTCCGTTTCTGCCTTTTGCTGGCAGAGTCTCTTTCCACCCTGGGAATCTGTCGCTGCAGATTAACTCAGTCACAGAGAAAGAAAGTGGCCTCTACACCATGGACATGAAGCTGAGGGATGGCTCTGGAATCACCAGTAATTTTCAGCTGTTTGTGCTTGGTGAGTTTGGGGGTGCCACTTTCCTCCTGTGCTCCCTCTCTGGGGGCACCCAGCCCCTCTCACTGGCTCTAACCCGCTGCCTTGCTCTAGTTCCAGCCTCATCGCTGTCCTACTGCCAGGCCAAGGGGCTCGTCCTGCTGCTGGTACTAGGGGTGCTGATCACTGGGACCATGGTAGTGCACATCGTGGCTAGCAAGCAGGCAAAATGGGACTGAGCAGGATCCAGCCTACACCAGCCCTGCTCCCCTCTGGGATGGAAAGCCTGGGAAAGGCTGCAGCACAGAGCAGAAGAGTCCAGAGAGTCTGTGGGGTGCATTTCTGAGTGTCAGCACTGCAGGCCCACATGCACCCCGGCACACAGGGTGTCCCCCACAGCTGCCTCTTGCCCTGCCCAGAAGGGCCAGCAGACCTCGGCACCCCATCTTCAGGCAGGGATCGGCTGGACTCATGGGCCCAAAGACACAGGTATTACAAAACATTGCCCCAAGGCAGCTGTGGCCTCTAAGCAAAGCTTCCCTCTCTGTCCTGTTTCTGTCTCTGAACCCTGGCAGGCGCAATGCTTCCCCCACCCTCGCAAGACCCCCATGGGGCTGCACCACAGCCCTCAGGGCACGCTCAGCCATCAGCATTGCCCATGCCATAGTCCCTGCATGCCAGGCTCTTCACTGGCAGGGCTAGTGCTCAAGGCCCCCCCGCCACTCCATTTCCCTTTTGCAGCAAGCCCAACCCCATCCACCTATGGCAGAGGAGAGCTCCTGGCCCATCACATTTAATTGCGAGAAACACAAGTCTTCACACTTGGACAAATCCAAAAACAGGAACCAGGCAATTTAACAATTGTGTTGTGATGGTCACCATTTTCCTCCTCGTTTTGTTCAGACTTTAATTGGCTAACCATCAAGGAAAAATGCTTTGAAGCTATACAATTACACAGCATAAAACAAGACAAAATTGCCAGAAATCCACATTGTTCCCTGTCAAGTGCAGGATGGTGCAGACTCCTTGCCATCTACCCCTGCACTTCTGTTCCTCCTTGGACACCTGCCCTGACCCCTGCTCCTGCTCCTCTGTCCAGGCAGACACCAGCCCTGGGGAGGCTTTACACAGGCTTGGACCCTCAGGTAGGGACCTCGCATGGTGCTGTGTTGGGACCTAGAGGCCTTCAGGCCTGAGTTTTGACCTCTGTGATTATCTTAAGCTGAACACTTAGCTTGTGGTCAAGACATGCATCCAATGAAAGGAGCAGATGGAAAAATACTGTCCCTGGCTAAAAACAAATTGGAGAGTTGGCTAACTAAATTGAATAAATATAGCCTGAGCAAAGGAGGAACAGTGAGAGCAAACCTACCCCAACCTAAGAATGAAAAGAGGACCTTGGAATAGAGACTCCTAGTTAAAGGTAACCACATTTGGCAAACAGAAGCAGTGTCAAGTGCAGTCCCCCAGGGATCAGTCCTGGAGTCGGTTTTGTTCAATGTCTTCATCTTGGACCTGGAGGATGGGATGCAGTGCACCCTCAGCAAGATTGCAGATGACATCAACCTGAGGGGAGTAGTAGATATGCTGGAGAGTAGGGCTATAATTCAGAGTGACCCAAACATATTGAAACATTGGACCAGGAGGAGTCTCATGAGGTTCAACAAGGACAAGTGCAAAGTCCTGCACTTAGGAAAGAGCAATCCCATGCATCGGTACAGGCTGGGAGCCAACTGGCTGGGCAGCAACTACACAGAAAAGGACCTGGGGTTACTGTGGACAAGAAGGTGGGTATGAGCCAGCAGTGCCCATGTTGCCAAGATGGCTAATTGCATCCTGGCCTGCATTGGTAGGAGCGTTGCCAGCAGATCAAGGGAAGTGAATCTTCCCCTCAATTCTGCACTGGTGAGGCCACATCTGGAGTCTTGTGTCCAGATTTAGGTCCCCCACTACAGATAGTATGTGGACAAGTTGGAGAGTCCAGCAAATGAGAACAAAAGTGGTTGGGGGGCTGGAGCACAGGACTTATGAGGAGAGGCTGTGGGAAATGGGCTGATTTAGTCTAGAGAAGAGAAGACTGAGGGACGGGAGTGGGATGAATAGCAGACTTCAGTTCCCTGCAGAGGGGTCCCAGAGAGGATGGAGCTGGACTGTTCTCAGTGGGGGCAGATGACAGGACAAGGAGCAATGGGCTCAAGCTGCAGCAAGGAAAGTTGAGGTTCGATATTAGAAAGAACTTTCTCAGGAGGAGGCTGGTGAAACAGCAACACAGATTACCTGGAGAAGTGGTGCAATCTCCATCCTTGGAGGTTTTTAAGACCCAGCTAGACAAAGCCTTGGCTGGGATGATCTAATCGGGGCTGGTCCTCCTTTGAGCAGGGTTTGTACTGGATGTGACCCCCTGAGGTCCCTTTGCACCCTTATTTTCTATGATTCCATGACTGATAATATGCACTAGCAGAAAGGTTTGAGTTGATTTTCTGTATTCTATAGCTTGTATTAAGAAATGTATTAAGAAATGCAAGCTATCTGGTATGTAAAGAAAGGGGAGGGCATGTACCCTCCTGAACCTAGTCCTGAACGATCTGGTCGTGGATCTAACATCCATATCGCAGACGAAAGAGTTGGGAACCTCAGTAAAGAGCTCGTGGACTGGCCGTGCTCTGACGTCACCTCCATTCAATCCTGGGGTGGTCAGCATCTTTTCTTGCTTTGCACTAAGTACAGCTCAGTTATAACCGCTGAAAATGCTTCATTATTCATTTACGGTTGTATCTGGCAGGGTTCAATAAACTTGCTTCTAATTTAGGACACCCATGCCTTAGTCTCTGTACCCGGTACAAGACCCAATATAGCGGCACTGGGCACAACAGCTCCCCTCTCCCGCCCCCCATTCCTGACACTTGGGGCATCGATGTCCCTGCGTCGGGGCAGCTCCGTGGGGAGTGGGGGGGAAGGGGGGGAGGGCTGATGCTGGATCCAGTGGGATGCAGTGTAGATGCAGGGTGCGCACTGCATCACTGCCCGGCACAGACCCAGGGCCACCAACCTGCAACCGGCCCCCCCAACCCCTGCCTCCCTGCTCCCAGCTCCGCGGCGATCCCGCCCTGCACCCAGCCGTGCCCGCCTCTGTCCAGGCTGCGTTTCCCGGTGCCTCTTCTACCAATCCGCCGGGGGCAGCGGCGATGATCAGGGAGGAAGGCCGCCAGGAAGGCGGTCGAGGACCCGGGCAGCTGCAGCTCGTTGGGCCAAAGCCGAGCGCCCCCACAGTCTCCCTCCCAGGTGAGCCGGCTCCGGGC
>NW_005842579.1:65925-68746 GCF_000455745.1 Alligator sinensis
CCCCCCGCATCCTGTCCCTGCCCAGGAGGGGTCAGACCCGGCAGCAAGACCGGGGCTCGCACCTGTGTCCTGGCTGGGGCAGCCCCTGGGTCCTGGGCCGCCGGGATCCCGCCGTCCTCCCAGCCCCATGGCCCTGGCCCCGACGAGCTGGACCCGCTGGTTCCCCCGGCGGATCCGGGCGGGCTCTCGCTCCCTCCCCTCACCTGCAGGATGGAGCCCTCCATGGGGAAGTCGGCCTGGTTCCTCCTCACTCATGTCTCTCTATCTGACTCCTTCCACCCTCTCTCTCTGCTGTCTCTTCGCCCTTCAGATGCCTGCCGCGATGGGGGAAGCGCTCTGTCCCTTTCTGCAGTGCCTTCTGCATTTCCAAGCTCAGGGTAAGTGCCAAGGGGCTGCATTTACCTCTGCAGCAGCCAGGAGAAGTTATAGATCCACAGAAAATGAGGGTTGGAAGGGACCTCAGCAGCTCGCATGTAGTCCAACCCACTGCTGAAAGCCCAGCCAGAGAGGACCAGCAGCTTCCGGGGCATCAATCCCAGCTACAGCTGGACATCACTGCGGGCAGCAACGACACCTTCTATCACTGCAACGCCAGCAATGCAGCCAGCTGGGGCACGGCCACCATCCATGTCAAACTGCTGTGCAACTTCCCAGCCACGGGTTAATGTCCCTTAGCAGGAACCTGACTAAGGTTTGTCCCTGTCTGGTCTGAGGGCCCCTTTGAGTCACCCCAAAGCAGAAACGAGCTTGCCGTTGGAAGCAATTTCTTGTCTCGGGGAAACCCAAAGAACAATTTTTGCATGACACTTGCAACTCCCTGCTCCCAAGCTTTGCATGCTCATGGGCCAGACACTTAGGGCTGGGCCTTGGAAGGTATTTAGACACTTTGCTTTTGTGAATGTAAAGGGCATTAGGCACCTACAAACTGTCAAGTGTTGGCCGATAGTTATTCCATACCTATTTTCCCACTTGTACAAGCAAAGTGATACTGATGTTGATAGCGCTGGATAACAGCTTGACTCACCACAGGAATTCATTGGTTAGACCTGTAGACCAGGCATGGGTCCCCAAGCTACAGGGCAACCTGTCATAGCAATGCACTGAGCTGACCTTGAACGCAACCACACAGGAATGCATGGGGTTGCCCTGTAGCCCAGGTCCTGGCAGCAGCAGCATGAAAACAGCTGGATACATAACAAGGTGGCCCAGCTGTGCCGTGACTCCTCGGCCTCGTGATGGCCGGCTGAGCTGCCGCTTGAGCATAGCAACATGGAAAGCAAGACCTGAGCTCACTGCTGGTTCCCCATCACCGCAGTTACAGTAAAGTGTATTTCCTCTGCTCTGAGTGCTGCTGAGAGACCTGGTGTCGGGCACTGCAACTGCCCCACTCTGGGTCCTCAACCCCAGCAGGCACCATCCCGCTCTGGCCCCTGTTCACAGCCCAGGGCTCCCCACTCCCTGGTACTACCAGCTCCTGCCCATCAGTAGCCAAAGAGGGACCGCAGCCCTGGCTCGGGCTGATTTCTGCCCCCAGCTCTGACCCACTGCCTTGCTCTGCTCCAGCCTCTTCACTGTCCTATTGCCAGGCCAAGGGGCTCATCCTGCTGCTGGTGCTGGGAGCACTGATCTCCAAGACCATGGCAGTGTACATCATGGCTGGAAAGCAGCCAAAACAGGACTAAGCGGGGCCCAGCCACCCAGCCCTGCTCCCCTCTGGGAGGGAAGGACGGGGGGTGGTTTGCCTGCAGCTTCCCAGGGGTATCTGTCCCATTTGCAGCACTGACGAGAAGCAGCCGGTGGGTCTGCAGGAGTCCGAGTCCCAGTGCCCAAGACCAGTCCCTCATGTACAATGCCAGCACTGTGGGCATACAGGCCTCCTGGAGCAGAGGGTCCCCCCCCACGCCTACCTCCTCCCCTGCCCAGTGCGGTCAGCAGACCTCAGTACCCAGTCTGCAGGGCAGGGGCTGGTGGGCACAGGGGCCTTCAGATACAGGATGTACAAACCACTGAAGCCCATGGGTGGCCCTTGCTTGGCCCCTGGTCCAGTGCAGCGCTTCCTGGCACAGCACAACAAAGCTTCAGGACCCAGGAGTGCAGCTGCTTGGTGGATCCAAGAGGGCCCAAAAACTGTAGGAGGTGGCCCATTCTAGCATCTGCACTGCCCGGTGCCACTGGGGGTGGGGAGGTCTGAGTGAGACAGGAGCTAGGAGCTGCCCTAACCCCAACATAGCTTCAAGTCCTGACACTTGGGGCCTCATGCCCTGTTCTTGATGCCAGTGTTTGTCCCCGCCGGGGCAGGGATAGGTTGCAGGGAGAGTGTGCAGGGGTCACAGCCCAATCCCTGGGGCCCTTATCAGCACAGAGGTGACAAAGGCTGGAGGAGGAGGTGGTGCAGTGACCTGGGCTCCTCCTTGCACTGCTCTGGGACTAGTGCCTGGTCTGGGCAGCTTCTGTCCTTCCAGCTTCACTTCCCCAGCCCCCCGGAGAGCTGGGCCTGGCTGCGGTTCACCCTGCAGACCTCACTGCATTGCTCCCCTCGAGGGCATGGAGCCCTGCGGAGCATCTGCAGCCTCTGAATAAACCTTCCCTCCTCTGCACCTCTGTGTGTCTGAGCCTCCTTCCCCCAAAGCCCCATCCGCTTGCACCCCGCTCCCAGGGCGCACTGAGCCCTCCGTGCTGCCCGTGCCAAGCTCCCTTCGTGCCAGGCTCTCTGCTGCCCCAACCCCCGGCTCCCCTTTCGTGCAGCCCGGACCAGGGCACTGGGGAAGGGGCGTGGATGTTATCTGCCGTGCGGGTGCTCGGAGCTGCCTGGACGGCAGAT
>NW_005842579.1:68855-85930 GCF_000455745.1 Alligator sinensis
GAGCTCCCGGCAGGGCGTGCTCTTCACACTGCGGGTCTATGGTGAGTGCTTTTTTTTTTTTTCTTTTTTAACTCTGCAGCAAAAATAACTCGACAATGTAGGAGTTAAACAGTCTCTGCCCACCAAGCCTGCACAGCAGTCTCTCTCCTACAGTTGAACTGCAACCTCCTAGTTAATGTAAAGATCTGGAAGGGCACGGGAATGGTGCTGAATACTCCTAGGGATGTGAATAAGCATTCATGCTTGTGCCCTGGTCCAGGGGAGCAGTCTCTGCTTTACCCACTTATCAGCGAGCATGGTTATTCCTGAGTAAAAATCCCTGGATAGAAATATCAGTCATCAGGGACATCTCACCCCAGACACATCCCTGCAGGGGTCTTCCATCCCCAGGGCCTCCTGCACGGACCCATCCAGCATCACCTGAGGGGGGCTGTTAGGCCTTGTTTTTGTCTGCTCTGTCACCTGGTGGTCTCGGGGGCTCTGCTCTCCCAGTAGTGTCTCACGGATATGCTTGCAAGAAGGCAGGGTGCTGCTTTCTTCCCATCAGACCTGTATCCTCACATTTTGGTTCCTTTCCTCTTCCTGCAGAGCAGCTGCCCCAGCCCACAATTCACTGCAGTGCCAGGAGCTGTGTGAATGGACCCTGTACCATCACCCTGAACTGCACAGTCCCTAATGGTGGCAATGACATGACCTACAGCTGGAGCACTGCAGAGCCCCACAGTATGACTGCTCAATGATCCACCATGAAAATCTCTCACCCAGATCTTCTGATAAATGTCATGTGCACAGTGCAGAACCCCATCGGCAGCAACTCCACGATGGCCTCTGTCAAGGCCCTTTGTGCAGGTAACATGCTCTGTGGGGAAGTTCCGCGCAGCCCGAACCTGGGGAGAATGGGCATCAGGGCACCAGGTTTGCCACCACGAGGGACCTGACTAGGCAGGCACTGCTGCCCCACTCCCCAAGTTCATTCCCCCTAACCCTGCTACCCAGGGAGCCACCTGCACTCAGTCCTGTGCAGGGACAGACCAGCCCAAGAGCTCCCTGCAGGACTTCTCCTCCCTATGGAAGCACCCCAGGGGCTGGCCCCATCCCCCCTGCACCCCTGGACAACCACTGCAGGTCAGCACCAGCCACTTCCCCCTGGCTCTGACCCTCTGCCTTGCTCTAGTTCCAACAAACCCACCTGTCCAGGCCTCATCGTTGTCCTACTGCCAAGCCAAGGGGCTTGTCCAGCTGCTGGTGCCAGGGATGCTGATCACCAGGATCATGGCAGTGCACGTAATGGCTGGCAAGCAGCCGAAATGGGAATGAACAAGACCCAGCCCACACCAGCCCTGCTCTGCTCTGGAAGAGGAGGACAGAGGGAGGCTGCAGCATGGAGAAGAAGCAGCTGGTGGGTCTGCAGGAGTCTGACTCCAAGTGTTGTAGGCCAGTCCCTGATGCAGCGCCTGTCACTGTGGGTCCACAGGCACCCTGGAGCAGAGAGTCCCCCCATGGCTGCCTCCTCCCCTGCCCAGTTGGGCTGGCAGACCTTGGCTGCCAGTCCTCAGAGCAGGGACCGGCTGCACTCTGGGGCCTGCAGACATGGGCAACACAAAATATCACTGTCCTGGGAGCAGCTGCAGTCTGTAAATGAACCTTCCCTCCTCTACACCGTCTGTGTTTCTGAACCCTGCCAGTGGCAATCCTTCCCCCACCCACCAAGAGCCCCATTGGGCTGCATCATCCCTCAGGGCACCCTCATCCATCAGCATTGCCCATGCCAAGGTCCCTGCATGCCAGGATCTCCACTGGCAGGGCCATTTCTTGCAGACCCCTCACATTTCCCTGTTGCAGCAAGCACAGCCTGGTCCCGGCACCACTTCTGCCCCTGCTTGGATGCTTGCCCTGGGCACCGCACCCTCCCAGGTGCTGGGCATGGCCTCTGCTCCTGCTTCTCCTCCCATGCCTTGGCACTGCCCTACTGCCAGGCCAAGAAGCTCGTCCTGCTGCTCCTGCAGACACTGTCCCTAGTGCCCAGGGGAAGGCTTTTCATGGGATTGGACCAAGGAACATGGACCCCACAAGGTGCTGCCCCCCTGTCCCTGGGGACTCCTGTCACCAGGGGCACTGCCATCCCAAAGCTGCAGCCAGCTCCAAGTAGGGAGCACTAATGCTCTCCCCAGGAGGAGGAAGGCTGTAGCCTCATGCTCCTGCCTGCCTGGCACTCAGACAGTGGCTCTGGGATCCAAGAGTCCTGCAGCACTCATCCACCCTGGAGACCCCCCAGCAGAGCCTGGCCTGAATCCAGCATTGATGCAGGGCGCATGCTACATCACTGCCTGGCACAGACCCAGAACTGCAAGTTGGCAACCCAGCCACTGCCTAACCCCTGCTCCCAGGAATGGCACAGTTAGCCCCCCTGCACCCCAGCCCATCTGCCTCTGTCCCCAGGCTGTGCCAGCTGGTGCCTCTTGTAGCAATCCCTTGGGGGCACCAGTGCTGGGGACTTCTTGCCAGCTGGGGCGGGGGGCAGCTGCAGCTCATGGGGCCAAAGCCAAGTGCTCCCCCCAGGCCTCCATCCCAGGTGAGCCCTCTCCCGGCTGGTTTCCTGGCCATCTTTTCACCCAGCACCTGCTTCACTCCCCCGGGCCAGGGGCTGGACCCACCAGCTGCCTCCTCCATCCCTCCTTGCTCTGGAGGCTGCAGCTCCACTACGGCTCTCAGAAGCTGCTGGTCTCATGCCGGGGCTGAGATGTGATCAGTGCCCTGCAGGCAGCCATTCCCCGTGCAGGGCCAAGCCCTCCTGCCTGTTCCAGTGCTCGGTGCTGTCTTCCTGGCAGATCAGGATGGGGAAACCAACGCTTCCTTCCTGGGAGCTGCCCAAACCCCAGTGGGCCCTCGCCTCCCTCTGCAGGGCTCTGCAAAAGGTCACGCGCTGCTTGGGAAAGGTGCAGGCCAGGGGGCAAACACAACAGCCCTAGGGGGCCAGAGTAGGGGGGCTGTGGGCTGGAGTTGTGAGGTACTGGCAGAGCTGTGAGTTGGATGATGGAGCTGCCAAGGGACTTTGCAGTTAGGAGGGAATAGCAGGAGGGAGAAGGGTTAGGATGAAGGGGCCTCAGCTGAGGAGGTGGGAACCCAGCACTTTCCCACTCTCCAAAGCAGGAAGTTGCTCCACTGCCCCATGAAACACAGGCTCACACATGTGTGCACATGTGTACTGCGCATGGGTAGCACACAGTGTAGGACACAGGGAGCCAAGTCCTGCTTTCCTACTTGGCTTTGGCCCCAGGGAGGTCTCTCCTGCCAGCTCTGATGTCCCACCAAGGGGTCTGCTCCAGGCTGGCCTCAGGCCCAGAGGCTGGGGCAAGAGGAGGGAGCAGGGTGTTGTCTGTCGGCCCGACTGTGGGGTCCAACTAGGGGGAAGCACATTGAAAGCAAAACTTTCCTATACTAGAAGCAGGAGGCCTGGGGGGCTGGCAGCTCAGTGGGGAGCAGGGGAGCCTCCTCAGCTGACTGTTGGCTGGTGGTGGGTGAGGCCATGCAAGCTGATCATCCATGTGAGGGCCCCCGTCCAGCTTCTGGGTACAAAGAGGCTATCTATCAAAGCTTTCCTGGGAAGAGCTGAGAACAGACCTCAGGGCCCTTCTAGGAAGAGCCAAGAACAGACACTGAGTGACTTAGGTCTTGCCAGAAAGAGCTGGGAATGGACCTGAGGCCTGGAGGCCTGCCTTGCACCCACAGCAATGCCCTTCTTGTGAATGGCACAAGGAGGAGGACGGGCACTGCCCTCAGTGGCTGGAGCTCCCTTCAAAATTTGGCCCACCCCATGCACACGTCTCCTGCAGCTTTCCTCTGCTCAGAGGCACCGTTGGCCACTGCAGGTCTCCATCTGTGACCACCCCCCGCCCCAAAATCTGCCATGCTCAGTGGGCCAGGGAGCCCTGCAGTCAAGGAGTGCAGCCTTATCGCAGCCCAGCAGCTGCCTACAGCACATGCTCTTATCTTGCCACCTCATCTGGTATCGCCTTGAAAAATCTGCTGCGCCCAGAGATCTGTCACACGCTGTTCCCTTTTCCAAAGAAGCAGCATCCCCGCAGCCCCTTCTGCCAATGCACAAGTGGAGTCACGCTTGGCCAGACAGTATGGGCAGCACAGGACATCCTGACTGCAATGAGGAACAAAGTGTTCCTCTCGCTGGGTTTGGCGGTCTTGCCGAGTTCAGCCGCAGGGATTCTTGCCTCCAGGTACGTGCAGCACCCGGCACCTTGAGACAGAGTTCAGTGCCAATATCTCAGTGTTACTGCACCACAGAAAAGGGGAGGGTTGAGACTGGTGTACCTGTACTGAGACCGGGCAGGGATCCACCCTAAAGGAAATGGGAAAACAGGGGATGGAGGGACTTGCCCAGGGTCACTCAGCAAGCCAGTGGCAGAGGCAGAAATAGGACACTTCTGTCTCCCTGGAGGGCATGTGGTCTCCCGCACCCTTCCCCTCCCCAGCATGGAAGGGAGCCCGGTTTCTGCCACCCCGGTGCCCCATTTATAGGCCACACAGCTCCTGCCTCACTACTCAAGCCTGCAGGGCGCAGAGTCAGCAGAAGCGTGTGCAGCCCAGAGATCCTCTCCGTCGTCTGTAACCTAGAAAGCCTGATGCTGGGGAAAATCATCTCCCGGCTGCACCCAGGGGGGCTCGCAATTGCCCCAAGAGCCACAGTCCAGTCACCCACATCCTCTGGCCAGCAGAGAGCAAAGCCCACCATGTCTAGGGGAGTCTCCATCACACCAGCACCTCCGGGTCCCGTCTCCATGTGCTTCCACACCACAGCTGAGCTCAGCTGGAGTTGCAGACTTCCAAAGGTCGTGTTGTATTAAGATTAGCAAAACCAGGCATATGAGCCATTTGTACCAAACCGCTGAGCCCGGTCCAAACTTTGTGCTGACTAAGCTGGAGCTCAAACTTTTAATCTTATGTCACAAACATCACCTTGTATGGGCATGGTGGGGATGTAACAGGGAGTGAAGGTAGAAATTTGAGCCAATAGGTATGGGGACATTAGCATAAAACATGTCTTTGCATTAGATATGGTAAATCAGATAATAAAAGGTTGTGGTCTAGAGAGCACAGTCCCATATGCTTCGAAGACGGCGAAGATGATACTGTCTATCCTAAGGGCCATCTTTTAGGGGAAAGTGTTCACTTAGCAAGGTACCTCGTTCATGGCTGGGTAATGCCTTGAGCTGTCTCTTCTAACCCGCTCCATAGAGCACAACTTGTCTCTCCTCATAGCTCTCCACCTTGACCACACCTAACCCTAGGACCTGGAGGAGTTGGCAGCACCTTGCTCCTTCACCTCAACCCTGAAAACAGCTGCTGGAGACAGGACATAGGGCTGTTTGGACTTCGGGTTGGAGCCTGAGTTCCTGTGGCCTTCATCTAGAAAGAAGACAGAGGGGGCCTAGCAGCAACCGTATCTAGTACAAGGGCCACGGTAAGTGATCTCCAGCACAGAAATGGTTGTTATCAAGTGCATGGGAATTGAGGGTCCTCCGGGGTCCTGAGTTTGCAGCATGACTGGCTCTTTGGCTCTCTCAGATGCTGGAAAACTTCTTTTGATGGAGGTCGTGGTCTATCCTCTCTCTCCAGGACAATCCCAGTGCCCACAGCCTTGCTTCATGCTGGGAGTCAGAAGCCGGGTGCATCCTGGCTCAGCATGGGTGGGAGGAGGGGAGTGCTCTCTTGAACGGCGCTGTGGTGCCTGCGCTGGGTGGCACTGGCACATCACTGGTACTGGCCCCTCAGAAGGACTTTTTGACTTGGAAACTTCCTCAGACCCCGCAGCAAAGCTTTTAGACAAGCCTGGGAGAGCCGCCAGCTGGGAGGGTGGAAGGGTTCCTAGAAGCAAGATCATTTCTCACACATGACACTTTACAGCTGGGAATAGACCGGTGGCCCCCAAGCCTGGCTGAAGGCCACCCTACACTGGAGCTCTGACATCCCCCACCCACGCCAGCCGGCACCCCAGAGCCTCGCCCCAGATTTGCTACCAGCAACTGAAGAAGGAAGTCACAAGATATTGCTTGTTGCTCGTTATCACTTTGTGCAGAGTCGCTCCCAGCGACTGACCTTATCAGAGCATCCTGCCTCTGCCTCTGCCCCACTCTTCAGCCAGCCACAGCAGGATGGATGCCCGGAAGTCCAGTCTCCTCAGCTTCCTCCTGCTTGCAGGTAAGTGCCAAGCTCTTGCCTGGCTTGTCTGACCACTCAGGAGGTGACAGGGGTATTCCCATAGCCATGGCGGGCACAGTTGTTGGGGCTCATAAGTCACCCACTCTCTTATCCCAATGGGTCATCCAGATGTGACCAGGTCAGGGGAGGTGGGAACATTGGGTTGTGCTGTCCCAGCTGTTGCAACAGGAATGGTTTGCCGTTCCCCAAGCAATGGCAGGGCAAAGCAAACCTGCCCCTCTGACACTTTCTGGGGAGTGTGGGGTCCAGGCTCATTGTAGAGAAGGGTCTTGCTGGGTTACTCATTAGCTCCAGGTCCTAGGACCATCAGGCCATCTGCTTGGTAGCTGTACTTTCAAGGTGGGGTGGGAAGCAGGCTGGATCTCAACTCCAGAGGCAGCCTGGGGCCATTTTCTGTCATCTGGGAGGCTGAGAGTCAACCCCACCCTCTCCTGTTGGGGATCGTGAGTTGAAGCCCTAAGTCATAAACCAGCAGCTCCAGTCGGCTGGGGCGGGAGGGAGGGCCCGTCACATAGGCCAGCAAGATTAGAACAGCTGCTTCCCAAAACGGCCCCATGGTTTGGATTCACTGATGCCTGGAAACCCCCCTGCCCCCGCCCATGGGGAGTTTACCCTGTGCCCTAAGGACTTTCTGTTTATGCCACAGTCCATTGCCCTTTGCAACCCTCCTGCCATCGCCCCTTCGCTTTGCACCCGCATCCTGCAGGGGAGAAGCAGCCTTTGGTTCCCCTCCTGGCAAGTCAAGGGGCCAGAAGGGTCACAGAGACTCTGACCCAGAGCTTTGTTCTGCCCTGTTTTGAAAGCCCTGGGCCTTGCCCTGCTTCCCATGGGAGCCAGTTGTTCCCTTGATGGCAGGTCTGTCCTGCCAGGAGAGGTACCCGAGTCCCTTCACCCCCCTCTCGGAGCCCAGCTCCAACAAGCATCGCTGACAAACACAATGATGCAATCCCCCTCGCCTCCCCCCCGCCTCCCCGCACAACCCCACACCCAATTCTGACACTACGGTTTTTCCCACAGCAACAGGAAAAGGCATGGTCCACAAGCCATTGCTGCACCCAGCCTGGAAACCCCAGGGCAGGGAGACAGCAGCAGCAGCTGTTGAGTCCTGAAGCTCTGCCCTTGGGTTGATAGGATTTGAAACTGATTTGTCCGATTTGACCCGGAACATGAAATATATTCATTAAAACAAATACCTCTGCCCTTGGGGAAGAGATGGGTAGAAGCAGCCCATTGTCAGAGCAGATGGGACCAGAAGGGGGTGAATGGGGCATTGGGAACAGGAGCCCCTCAGATGATTCAGCAATGAGTGTGTGTGCACGCGCGCATGTGCATACGTATGTGTGCACGTGTGTGGGCATGCATGTGACACACATACCCCACTGCCCTCTGCCATATGGAGTCAGAACTCCCCAGCTCTGTGTCCAAGACCCTGCGCTGCTCACAAAGATTCCCCTTTAACTCAAGCTGCCTCTTGTATTTCAAGTCAGGCACTTCCACCTCGAGGCATCCAAAATCACACTGGGAGACTCCTAAAATAGCAACCTGGCACCTTCCGGGCCTCTGTTGCCCCATGGTAATGGTATTCCTTCTCTCATCTGTACCGTGTGTTTAGCTTGCATTCTCTCTGTGATGGGGATTGCCTTGTAGGTGTTTGCTACAGCATATGAAATCACGCTTCATCCAAAATGGGATATCATTTATCAAAGCAAGCTACAGCTACATGCACACGCTGGCACTGCTGGACTTCCACCCAGCTTGCGCTCCACATGGGTCTCCTCTGTTTACTAGGGAGTGCTCCCTGTCTAGGAGGCCTGTGCGAGTCAGCAGCCATCCAATCTGGCTTCGGATCCAGCCACTTCAGATGGCCGTGATCTGATCCAATCCGCACCGGGTTTCCGCCTCGATCCGGCCAAGCTTTGGAGCCGACTCGGAGATCCGGCCATAGGGTATAATGGAGAATCAGTGAAATAACTATAACTTTGTTGTTTTTTTGTCTGATTTTGCTGACCCTTGCTGGGATGGTAGCCTCTGCTGAGAGCATGAAGCCTGCCAAGTTTCAAGAAGATCGGTGCCGGGGTTTGGGGGGAACATCACCCTTAATTCTTGAAAGCCAAACTCATGTCACGACTGTGTGTTACAATACAGGGGGGTCCAAACTGCAGGGGTGGTGGCTCTTACTGAGGCTACAAAGCCTGCCAAGTTTCAAGATCGGTGCAGGGGTTTGGGGGGAACTGCCCCTCAAGCTGCGGACAAGCACACCTGGTGCCACGGGTGACACTGCGTGTGCTAAGGCGCAGCGGGGTGACAGCTGCAGGGGTGGTGGCCCCTGCTGTGACGCCGGCCAGCTGTGGAGGAGATCGGTGCGGGGGGTCCTGGGGCCCTGCACCCCTGGCTGCTGACAGGCAACACTCGTGCCAAGCCTGTGTCTGTCCGGGGGCAGTTGATTGTCTGTATCGAGTCCTTCCTCTCCTTAGCCTGGGTTTGTAGGTGCTAATTGCTGCTCGTTAAGTCGTTATGTAGTAGCTAGGTCCTGTGTATTGAGCTGGGACCTGGGTCCCTGATCCCCAAGTGAATTATGATTGATTGATTGATTGATTGAATGATTGGTAACCGGGAACACAGCAGCTGAGCAGCCAGGCCTGCAGCAGTGTCTCCCCTCCCGCCCCAGGACAGACACGGTCAGTCCCACAGCACCCGTGGCACCAGTTGTGCTTGTCTGCAGCTTGGGGGGCACTTCCCCCCAAACCCCTGCACCGATCTCAGCTTTGTGGCCTCAGTAAGAGTCACCAGCCCTGCAGTTTTGACCCCCCTGTGTTGTAACACATAGACGGGACAGTTTTGCTTTCAAGAATTTGGGGTACAGCTCCCCCCAAACCCCTCCACCGATTTTCTTGAAACTTGGCAGGCTTCATGCTCTCAGCAGAGGCTACCATCCCAGCAAGGTTCATCCAAATCAGACAAAAAACAACAAAGTTATAGTTATTTCCTTGATTCCCAATTATACCCTATGGCCGGATCTCTGAGGCGGCTCCAAAGCTTGGCCAGATCAAGGTGGAAACTCGGTTCGGAGCTCCCAATTGGACCGCGGCCATCTGAAGCGACTGGATCCAAAGCCAGATCAGATTGCTGCTGACTTGCACAGGTTTACTGTCTAGCACCGGAGATAGCAGGCAGAGTGCAAAGAAATGCACTGCAAGGTGTCTTTGTGGCACTGAGCACAACGGGGTTGCAGGCTCATGGGGCTATGGCCATGCTGCCACTAGTAATAGGGGCAGGGCAGAGCAGTTTGCTGGGCCTGGGCCCAAAGCAAAGTCCCAAAAGTAGCTGGGGACCCACACCAGAGCCAGCTACAGAGCTTTCCCCTGTCACCTCATGCTAAGCGTAGGTTTGCTCGGAGCACAGAGACCCAGGAATTTGTCCCTAATTGCACATGCATCTCAGGGCTGCAACATGTTCAAATGAAAGCTGGGTAGAAACCAGCTGTGGCATTGTTACACACTTTCCAGCATTAACTGGATAGCCTGTTGACTCCTTTTTGTAGCTGGACAGCCATTTTTATCTCATACATGTGTGGCTGGTCTAAATGTATCGCACCGTTAACCAGTTCATGGAGTAATAGATATAATGTCTAGCAGGGCCCTCATTTGTGCTGGTTGCCACCCTGGACCCTCAGACTCTGTGCTTTGAATGGGGTGCAGCGGTCTTCCCTTCCTACCCTGAGCTGCTGCTTTGAGCAGCAATGATCCTCCCTAGAGCTGGCTGCATTTCCAGGACCAAGAGCCCTTAAGCACCTTCCTGTGGCCTCTTGTGTGTTTCTCCAGCTCTGGGATGTGCCGTAGTGGTCTCACACACTCCGGAAATCAGCAGGCTCCAGGGCAAGGAGGTTACATTCTCCGTGGAGGTGGGAGACAGCTCCAAGTTTGACTACCTCATCTGGACTCTGCACGGCCAGCCAGTGGTCCTCAAGCAGCGGGGAGAGCCTACCCTCGTGCTGCTGCCAGCATTGGCAGGCAGAGTGACCCTTCAGGAGCCCAGTGGCAGCTTGCAGATCCGCAACCTGTTACTGGCAGACAGTGGCCTGTACGTGGCAGCCACACAGAAGGGGTCAGAGCGCAAGCGACTCCGGCAGTTTTGCCTGCTCGTCTTTGGTAAGTCGTAGCCAGTGGGGTGCACGTCCATGAGGCCAAATGCCATGGGATTCCCCATCAGGGCAGCTGGTTTCACCTCGTCAGTAAAAGCAGTGCCAGAGAAAGAAATGAGATATCCATGGGCAAGAAGTACCATCATGCTCCGGGGTTAGGAAGGAATATCCAGAGGGGCTGTGGGGGATCATATCCCCTCTACAAAGCAGGAGGCAGCAGGGACACAGACAAGGACAGTCAGGTACATCCATGGCACAGCCCCAGCCCAGAGCACAGGAGCCCTTGGGGCCTTGCAGATTGGGGCGGGGGGGGGGCGGGTTGCAACAGGTGGTGGGTCCGCTTCCATGCCAGGAGGGTCCCCCAGGTCTGCTTGGGGGTCACCGGTCTGGTTCCCCCCCACCCTCTTTTCCCTTTCCCTGCAGACATCATGGGCAATGTAATCTCCTGGTCCAACGGGAGCTGCAGCTTGGACCTGACCTGCCGGGTGGCACGAGGCCAGGACCGCGACATTACCTACAGTTGGAGACCTGCAAAGGTGGGCAGAGGTCCCTCCAGCCAGGGTCCCAAACTCTCCCTCTACCTGGACCCCTCGAACAAGAGCCTATCCTACAATTGCACGGTGCAGGACACCAGCAACTCCAGCTCCCTCAGCATCGAACCCTACCAGTTCTGCCACAGCAGCGTAGAGACAGCAGGTAATTGTGCACTGGGCCGGAGGAAGTGGGCACCTAAATGCACTGAAAGCACTGGCCCTTTGTAGCTCCATGCCTCAGTTTCCCCAAGGGAGCACTCCCAGGTGCCGAGGGAGGTGCTGAGGTGGTGAGGGAGCTGGCTGGCCTTGAGCACAGCGCTATCCCAGGGTAACGGGGAACAGGGTGGACACACAGAATGATACATATACAGATACACAGGGGTTCCCTTGGAGTGCTGCCCGCGCCTGCCCCCAACACTTACATCACCCTGGGGCACCAGGAGAGCCCCCAGAGAGGGATGCTGGGGCTGGGGGCCTCCAGGCTGAGCTCACCAATTCTTCGTCCTTTGCTCCAGCCCACTCCATGGCCAGTGTGATGCTCTCCTGCCTGCTGAAGGCCTTTGTCCTGGCGATGGTGGTGGCCCTGCAATGACTGTGCCCCACTACAAACACCAGGAGTGAGCTGCACCCAGGAGGGATGGATGGATGGACCGGGAGGAAGTTCCCAGCCCAGCTGCTGCTTGGCTCAGCTCGTGTCTCGTCCTGGCATCATCTTGGCTGAATGCGCCTCTATCCTGCAGGGCTGCTGCTGCTTTGGGAAGCCTCTGTATTCTCCCACCTCCCATGGGAGCTTCCCCTCCATCCCATTGGGGTTTAACCCAGTTATACCCACAGGGGAACAGACCCCTGACCCCGACCCAAAATGCATTGCCCAACTTCTTCCTCTTTATGAAACCCATGACCCTGTCTTCTCCTGCTACCCTACATGGGGGTAACCCTGCCCTTCCCCTTGCATAGATACAGACCTCACCCAGAGCCCCCTTAACACCAGCTTTGCATCTCCTCATGCCTACAACTCTCTCAATAAACCAGGGATGACATTTGAGCAGCTCTCTCAGACCATCCGGGTGTTTGCCAAGGGCGACAGGCCCTTGGGCACTGCCTCCAGCAGGTTCTTGCTTTTCTGGGAGGGGGTTTTAAATTGGGCTTGAGATAAATGGGAGGAAAAGTCCAAAGCAAACAGTGCTGCCAGAAGAGCCAGAGAGGCCAAAGTTGTTGATAGGTCGCTTGGATTTCTGCAATGGGTTGAGGGCGGGCAAGGAAAGGCAGGGATGTGATGAAAACAGGTCCAATATTTGAAGGAAATCATAATATTTCCCCCTCCCTGCAAGCTGCCTGAAGACTGAAACAAACCAGGTGGGAGGGGGTGAAACAAAGTAAGAGCCAAAGCACATGGGCAAAAGGTTTGGCTGGGGCCAAAGTTGCTCATTTTGCCCCAAGAAGGCTTCAGAAGACAAAATCCCTCCGAGCTTCGAGAGCTCAACCCAGCAGATGGCAGCACTCAACCAGTTTTGCACTGGGACGGGTTTGCTTCCAGGACTGGGCTGTTTGCCGTCCTGCCCCCTGCCCCAATGCAGCAAAGGGTCTGCATGGGGTCTGCTGCTGCACCCTGGTGCTATTCCCTCCAGTGACCTCCCCCCAGGCCTGCTCCCATCCATGATAGAGCAAAGGGCCCAGGCAGCTCTGGGAACAGGCATCACAGCCTGCCCTGCTCATGAGGTGACCCTCAAGAGGAGTCGTAACTCCTGCCCCTTTGCTCCTTTTCCTAGAGACACTTACCCCAGGCAGCTGCCCTTTGCACCCGTGCGGACACTCAGTGGACGTATGACATGTGCCCTCACCCTGGGGCAACCAGGGTTACCCCCGAAAGAATCAGGGTGAAAACAACCCTGGTGAGAACTACCCCAGGAGTCCGGCCTTGCTCTATCCCCTAATCCACGTTGCTGCAAGCAAGCCCGGTCCATTAGACACACCTGGCATTCTCCTACGTGCTGCCAACCAAGCAATGCCCCCAAAACCAGCCCCCATCGCCACCTCCGGCAGGCGCAGCCCTCCCTCCACTGCCACCAGCCCTGAGCATATTTCCTCTCTGTTCCTTGCTGAAAGATATTGATTCTCGGTGGAAAAAGAGGAACAGAGACCAGCATCACGCCAGCAGCATCCAGCCAACCGCAGCTTCCCCTGCACTTCCCGCGCCTGTTAGGCAGCTGCTTGGTCCCCCACTCAGAGCCAGGGCTGGCTCCCCACAGCACAGACGTGCCCAGCCAGGGGAAGCTGGAGGGATGTGGCTGTGTCCGCTGCTCCTGGCTATGGGGGGTAAGTAGCAGCTGGTTCCCTCTGGGGCAATGGGTCACCTTGGCCTGGCAGCCTGGTTTGCAGGGGCTAGGGATGCCAGGGCCAGGCACTGGGGAGCTGAAGCCTGGGTGGCATGGAGAAGGGGTCCAGCTGGGAATATGAGACCCCAGACCTGGTGAGAACTGACAAATGCCCAGAGGACAGAGCCAAGGAAGGCACAGATCTAAGGAAAGTGCTCTGCAATAAAGCATCTCCTCGGATTGAGGTTAGTTTCCCAGTGCCTGGACAAGGGGTTAGACTGGTATGACTGGGGAGCTTTAAAGCCAGGCCCCCAGTTTAGCCCAGTGCAGCCAATAGACTCCTGGGTTGTGGGAGAGAATCTGATTGCAGGAGCTGGAGGCTGGGCACGCCAGACTCTTGGGTTCTCTGCCCGGTGCATGCACAAGTTCCCAGTCCTCTTGGCCTTGTAGGGTCTGGGGGTATAAGCCTCAGTTGCCCCATACCCACCCCCAGCCCCTCACAGGCTGCTTCCCCCATGCTCCACAGCTCTGCAGCTTGCCTGCAGCCAGACACGGCTGGAGGGCTTCATGGGGGAGTCCTTGTCCTTCCCTGCCCTGCGCCCCGTGGCCCCAGACATTGCACGGATCATCTGGTTCTCGGCCAGCCGTGGCACACACATAGCTGAGGCCAAGCCGCTGAGCAGGGAGTTTCGCACCGACTATGATCCCATGCTCCGGCCCCGCCTGGCCCTCCACCGTGGCAACTTGTCCCTGGAGATCACGGCACTGCAGCTGTCGGACAGCGGGGTCTACCAAGCCACTGTGGACATCCAGTCCAACCCCACCCAGCCACAGATGTTCGACTATGAGCTGATCATCCGAGGTGAGTCCTGCCAGACCCTGCATCTCATGTCGTGGCACTTGCTGGAGCCACAGGGCCGAGTCCTGGCTCCACCACTGCTTCCCTGCAGGACCCTGATCCAGTCCCTTCATCTTGCAGAGGGTGGGGGAAATGCTCCTTCCCATGTTTCTCAGGGCTGAGTGTCGGCCCCCAATCTACATACAGCACCTGGCATGCCAGGGGGAGGTTGGGGGAGGTCCCTCGCCCTGCTCTACAGAGGAGGAAACAGGTACCGAGCGAGCGGGGCGAAGTGGGAAGGGGAAGGAGAAGTTCCTAGATGAAGCCATGCAAGCCATAGTCCTGTGACCCGTGGGGGCTGCCAAGCTCAGTCACCCCCACAAGGCCACCACGTGGCCCCCCCGGGCTGTGACGTAGGTGGTTCCTTGCATTGCCCAACATGGAAGGAAGCCAAAGGGCACTGCCGGGAGAAAACTGGCTTTCATCACTGCCATTCTTCCTCTTTCCTCCCCTCCTGTTTAGCAGGATGGAAGTAGCAGCTGGGCCCTTTATGGGGGTGCAGCCCACATCACACTCCCCCCTTCCCCCCCAACAATGCTACCCAAACTTGGACCCCAGCAGCAACCAGACATCCCCCTACCAAGGCTCTGTGTGTAACACACAGTCGTTGTGTTTCTCACCCCCGGCACAGTGCGTCAGCTGGGCCCACCTGGCAGCACATGGCCACCTCCGCAAGAACCGACAACGCCCGTGGGCAGCAGAGCCAGGACTTCCACTGGGGACCCCGGGGGGACACCCAGGCCCGGAGAGGATCCAGGACATGACAAGAGCAGATGTGGAGGATGCTCCTGCGCCCTGAAGGGCTATGTCATTGCCGCTGTCTACGGGACCCTCCTGCTCACGGTGGCCGTTGTCCACATCAAGACCTGGAGCTGAGATGCCCCCAGGCTCCCAAAGGGGCAAAGAAATAGAGGGGGGGCTAGCAGGAACAGGGCTTGAACAGCAGCAGAGGAACAGGAGGGTCTGTGCCTTTAAGCAGGGGTAGTTGGCCCTGTTGAGAGCATCCAGCTGTGGGCCATCTGATACAGCTGTGGGGCATCTGATAACCAGTTTGAAAGCCCCAGGGAGGCAACTGAGAGAGGGCTTGCTTACAAAGAGGAAAACAAGCTGTGACTGCAGGCTCCTCTAGGAGCTGGGCTTTGTTTTGTGGGCTTATTCTTCCATGTCTTGGCTACTGAAGGACTATGTGGCTTACAAGAGCTGGCTCCTAAGAAATCACAGCTGCCTGCTGAAGCCAAAACCTACAGGGCAAGAAATCACAGCTCCCACCTGGCCCTGCTTGGGCACTACGTGGGCCTGGCATGGGGCCTGCCTGCACCCTGCCCAAGGGGGAATGGCTGTGGGCTTTGAATGGGGCCCCAGGGGCCAGCTGCCAAGGGCTGTTTGATCACAGCTGGCGACCGGGTCCCCAGAGCTGCAGGCAGGCTCGGCACAGTAAAACACAACACCACTCGAATGCAAACCCAACAGGGCCTTCTGCACCAAAGGGGCTTTTCATTTCCCCCAATGCACCCATTTTGCTGCCCTGTTTCTCCCCAGAAAGGCCCTGAGGGGCTTTCTGCTTTTCCTGGTGCTTTTAGCAAAGTTGTGGGGATAATAAGGTCTGTTTTTATCCACCACCCCCCCCCGGCCCCCTGCCCTGCCTCAGCATTCCCAGAGCAGTCATCCTGGGTGGGGAAGGAAGCCCGGAGAGATGCACAGGCTGCATGGGAGGACAATGTCCTGGCAGTGGCATCGGGGAAGCTCACAGGCACAACTGCCCCTCCAGGGCTAGGGTCCCTGTGGGCAGTGCCCACCTGGGCACGTCCAGCTCATTCGAAGCCCGGCACCTCCCTGCACCAGGGTGTTGCAGCCTCACCTGTTTTGGGGGGATGTACCACAAATGACATTTCCACCCCGTGTTTTTCTGGAGGAAACAGAAGAGGGGAAAAAAGCAACCCCTGGTGATGGTGGTGGGGAAGGCTGCTGTTTTGTTCCACCCCAGGCGAGACAGATGGAAGCCAGCGAGCTGGGATGGGCTGGAGCGGGGAGGTTGTCTTTAAACTTCATACTCTAGTTTTTGTTTTAACCCTTTCCCTCTGTCGTCAAACCTCAGATGAGGCCCTCAGGAAGGGGAAAGCCAAACGCTCTGGTGTTTTTTCTCCTTCACTTTCATCCCAATTTGCTTCCTCAGGTTCCTCCACCTGTTGGCAGCAGGTCTCAAGCAGCCCTGCTCAAGGATGCTTTTCCTAGCAGCTGGGCCAGGGCTGTGTGACTGGCACCCATGGGCTGAGGGGTTCAATTGAGGGCCAAACACCACCACTGTTCACCCCCACATGGGCCTGGGGATAAGCCGGGATCAGGGCTGGATCCACTACCCCAGCCTGAGATGAGAATCCGACCCAAAAAGGCTTCAAGGCACACACACAGGCTCCGGCCCTTGGCAGAATTGGGGCCGGGCCCCTGGAGAGCCAGGGCAGAGTCTTCTCTATTAAGGACCTGTCGCGGGTTTGATATTTACGGCCCCGCATTGGGCACGGGATCGTAATTCACTGCATCATAAAACATCCCATAGTTTGTAATAAGTGAATTATTTACTGGTGACCCTGGCTAAACGCCGCGCAGCATCAATTATTGAGCGCCAGATCTGTCAGGAAGTGCTCATAAATAAGTGATCGGGTGCCGTCTCAGTGTGCCCAGTAAATTACTCATTCAATCTCCCGTCTAAATGCCCTCCTGGGGAAATTGCTCGCGCCTGCCGATTCAGGAATTAGGACTGGGCAAAAAGGCCCGATGACACATCCGAGCCTTTTTAGGACGTCCTGGGGCTCTGGGTTCGGTTGTGATGTCTGGCTCCATGCATAAGGAAACGGGGGTCTTGAGCCAGCGAGGCAAAGCGACATCAAGCCCAGCCTGGCGTGGGTGGAGGGTGTAGCTGAGCTTGGTTTCATGCCTATGCATGGTGACTCCTATTG
>NW_005842579.1:85961-87331 GCF_000455745.1 Alligator sinensis
TGCCTGGAGGTGGCGGCAGGGACCAGGGAGGTGCCTGGGCAAGGCCCAAATGCAGCAGTAGACAGTCCTGGCCTGCAAGAGGTCCAGGAGGGGAGGGGAAACAGAGGTACGGAGAAGGGAAGAGACTTGCCCACATCACCCAGCACAGCTAAGTTCTTAGAAACCCTAGAGAAGTGGAGCTGGAAGGGAGGTCACATCTAGTCCAACCCCTGCCAGAAGCAGCATCAGTATCCAAACCCTCCTATAAACATCCATCATCTCCGCTCTTAATAAAACTATCGTCTGCCCTGACACCCTGTGCCCTCTTATCTCTGCTCTCCTCGCCATTCAGGTCCCAGCAATGGTTGGCTCATTAAGGCAGGCATCCTGCTGGCAGGAACACTGCAACCTCCACTCCTAAATCACTTGGACCAACACACTATGAATTGATCAGGTGCTGTGATGGCTTCCTTCAAACTGGGCTTGTTTGGTGGCTCTCAGGCTAAGGTTTCAGTAGCAAGTCAGGCTTGACAACTCTGCCAAGACACTGCTATGCTCTGGCCTTGCTCTGAGCCACTTTGCCACTGTATTACATGCAGTCACAGCCATGGGTTTGGTAGGATATTTTATTAGCTTATATATTACATGTAACACTTGCCGTAAATTTGATTGGCTCTATCCCGATTCCCCTGCCAACATACCTTTCTGTCTCTCCTCTCCCATACGGCTAAATCTTCCCCCTGAGTTCAGTGCCTCTCTAGTGCTTCAATAAATATATTTTACTGGTCGGATCATAATTACGCCAGCGCGTTATGAGCACCGTAGTCAATAGTGACCCTGATACAAAGGCAAAGTTATGCTCTCCATATACATCGACTCATAAACCGGATTGCACACCCAGGAGGGAATGATTTCCAGGTTTATATCAGCCCATATTTCACCTGCAAATCCATAATGGGCACCAGGCTTCTACGCATCAAGAGACAGATGAATCTCCCTTGTGAGGAGGGCAGTGATGCCCAAGCTCCAAACTGTCAGGGCAAGGAGAAAAAAGGCTCTTCAGAGGCCTCATCTCCAACATTTCCTAGATCGTACCAACAAAACCTCCAGCGTGTTTGTGCTCACAGCTTCTCTGCACGAGCAGCACTGACCCTCCTCCTCCTCCTTTCCCTCCTGCGGTCCCAAAGATGATTTCTGCCACCACCCAGCAGCCAGCAAAAGGTGCAGACAGAGGCTCCCACGTTTGGCCAGCACCGGTATGATCTCGGATCTCTCCTAGATTGCAACAGGCCTTGGAAAGCTGTTAGGCTGAAAGATGTCAGCCGCTGAGTCCTGGATCCAAAAGCAACCCCAGCCCTGGCTGCAATCCCCGGTCCAAGCTCTCACTCTTC
>NW_005842579.1:87356-89702 GCF_000455745.1 Alligator sinensis
AAGAGCAGCCAGGAGGTATCACTGGGCATGTCTACATGAGACGCTTACCATGCATCAGCCTAATAACCAGGGGTCCTGGTTTTCTCTGGTAAAAAAAAATCCCCAATTTTCAGTTGAAAAAAAGTAACCTAAAATCCACTTTTTTCCATGATTAAAATGAAGCACCACTAATATATAGATACTAGTCAACCCATGCTTCATTGCGGAAGATCAATTTGATTTTTAAATTTTTGACAACATTTTGTCATAATCATCATCCTCTTCACTTTATGGTTTATGCATCATTGCAACGTTGAATCTTGAGCAAAGTATTTACTGAACAGCCTTTCATCATTATAGCACAATGAATTGCATGTAGGCCAACAGATCTGGCCTCCGGAATAAGAGATTTAATTTATATAGATATATATGGTGGTATTTCATTCTAATCATGGAAAAAAGTGGATTTTAGGTTACTTTTTTATACTGAAAATTAGGGATTTGTTTTTATCAGAGAAAACCAGGATTCCTACTAATAACACTGCACAGAGTAGTGTGGCTATAAGCCATGCTAATAGCCTACTGCTCAGCGTTATTAGGCTAATGCACAATAAGTGTCACCAAAAAAAGTGCGCTGGCACTACTGTGCAGTACCTCTAGTTACTGCACATTTAGTTAGTAAATGTTCATTAAACAGGTACTAAAATAAATGCACAGTAATTAAGGTGCGTTAATAAATGTGTAGATGTGCCCAGTGAGACCAACTGGAAGGCCAGCCCAAGGCGAGAGGCACGTCAAGGCATGGAGCTGGTCACGAGGAGTCGTGAAGGCAGACGCAGGTGCTGGGATATCAGGAGCTGCTTGCTTGGACTGGAGGCAGAGAGCTGGGAGAAGGAGAGAGGAGCAGGGCCATTCAGGGGAGCAGAGAGATGGTGCTTCTGGGGCACAAAACTCACTGGAGCAGCAGACACGGGATTGCTACACCCGGTTGAGTTCCCCTTCATGGTGGCCAGGGAAAATACACACTTGCAGACAAGACGGTGATGAAACGAGGTTGTACCAAGCACAGATCTGACCCATCCTGCACGACTCTCCTGACACTAATAGCTGCTGGAGCCAAAAGGGATGAAAAGCTGGGGCAGGAGTGAGGAGGAGACCAGGTGATCTCCCACCCCTGGGAACAGCACCCAGAGGAGGTCAGGGTGGAGACTCAGGGCACGGTGGGAGCAGTGGAGATGGGGTTTCTCTTACTGAACCTGCACTTTGTTTGTTGCTGATTTATTTTCATTCCCTGGGAAGCTCCCAGAGCCGGGGACATGCAGAGATTAATCCCGGAGTCCACCCACTGGAGTCGTCGCTGGTCATGAAACACAACAGGCCGTGCCTGAAGAGAACCGGCTCCCGCGGCATCGAGAACCGGCTTCCGCACGGCCGACTCCTGCTACCATCTCCAGCTCTGCATCATCCACACGCGGCAATTGCTTTCAAACGGCGGGGGAGCAGCTGGAGTGCGGCGGAGGGGAAACTTCCCCAGATGCCGATTCTCCTACTGCAGGCCGGGATAATGGAGCAACTCAGCTGGGGTATCGCGGCTCAGCCACTCAATGGGGTGGAATAGGAATAATCATTGCTCCCCCCCACAATTCTGGACCTGGAGAAACTGAGACTCAGGGAGAGGCGGACACCAGGGGCACGACTAGGCTGATACCCAGAGGCCCCCTGAGACCCAGGCCAGTGGTCTATCACCAAGGCCCGGGTGGGGGCAACCTTGTTGGTAAGCATGCCCCAAATGACCACCTCCCCCAGTGCCACTCCAATCCCCTTCCCAGTCGACCTCTGTGCTCATCTCAGTCTCTCTCCCTGTCTCTGCTGGGAGCAGATCTAATTAAAATAACATATCAGCCGCCCCTCCAGCTCCGGCAATAATGGGATAGAGAAGAGTATCCCTCTGATGAGCTGCGGACTGCGAAGGAGGCAATTACATCCATCATGGAGGATGGGGAGCTGGAAGGAAGAGGCCGAGGCGAGATGGCAGCAGGGAGCGGGATGCCTTCCCCGAGGGTGCGCAGCGCTGCCGAGCCAGTGCTGAGAGGCAGCCGCCCCTAAAGGACAAGCGAGGCATGGGGGCACAGATGCTTGCAGGCATTACAATGGAGATCCCCTCTCTGTGCCTGATCCCGGAGCCATCAAGACTGCTCTACCACGTGTCCTAGGGTCTGTAGTGCCACAAGCCTGCGGGGCAGTCCCATTGGCTCCAGGCATGAAGGAACAGGGCTGAAGGCTGAGTTGCAGGAGGGCAGCTGGCTCACAGGACAAGACCCCAGAAGCTTCCAGGGGTGTTTGCAAAGTTTCACTGTTGCCGTTCCG
>NW_005842579.1:89733-97926 GCF_000455745.1 Alligator sinensis
AGCTGGGACAGTCCAGAGGCTCCCCCAAGACGGACCTTCACAGGGCCTCGGGGCTGAAAGGGACCTCCTAAGGTCACATCCAGCTGTCTGAGGCAGGATCAGCCCTGCCCAAACTACCCCAGACACATCCCATCAGCCCTGACCTGGCACCAGACATCACACCCAAACCTGCCCCCGGCAAAGCGGGGGGACCGTGGCAGCCAGAATGAAGCCCCACCGCCTCTGCCTGGCGGGAACAGCCGGCCGAGCCCTGCGTTTTGTTGAATCATTGAGTGCGAGTTTGGGGACAATTATTTATTTACAGGCAGCAGTGTGTTAACAAGCAAATGAGCTAATCCCATGTGACGGCCTGTCTGCTGCGTTCGCACCTCCGTCCATGCGCCAAGCCCACCGGCGGACCAGCTCCGCAGCAAAGAGGAGCCTCGTTAGGAGAGGCCGGCGCAGGCTGGAGATGGCTCGGGGAGGGCAGACAGGGGTCAGGCCTTTGTCACAGCCCCACTCACAGGATAACAACCTGCCACTGCTAGCTGCTCAGGGAGCTCAAGCAGAAGAGGCCTTCGGTTCGGGCTGCGCTCCACCCAGCCGGATGATGAGGCTCTGAGCTCGCAGCCGAGAGAGGCTTGTGGTGCAGCAGGGAGATGCTTTTTAGATGTCTGAGTCTCCCCCCTGCCCCCAGGCCCACAGTCCCTGAAGACCCCCAAGGCTATGAAACTTCCCTGGGTGCCCCCAGAGTCATTGGTGCCTTTTTCTTCCCTTGGTTTGAAGGGCAGTGAACCCAACCCTGCGCTTCAGAGGAGTGCTGGGGAGGCTAAATGAGGTGCCCATGGGCACTCAGGAAGTGAGTGGCAGCACAAGGGCCTGAACTCCAGGCTGGACCTCAGGGCCACGATGCATCAGCCTTTTGCAACAGTCCATGCTGCCAGCACTGGTCCCCTCCATCTCCCTGCCCTTCCCGTCCCCTCATCAGGACATACCCGGGTAGCCAGCAGTGTGCCCATGTCTCAGGGATGTGACAGCGCCTGGCGCTCCAGGGGCAGGGTGGAGGGCTGTGGGGGGACAAGCACCCCTTCCCCGCACCCCCGGGCCCAGACTGTTATGGAGATGAATGCAACGGTGCTTGGTTCATAATGGCTTGGTGGGTTTTTTTGCCATGCAAATGAGGCTGGCGCTGCTGAGATGGGTGGGGGGGTGAGCGCTGCCTGACAGGAACACGGAGCGCCCGGGGCCTTGCGTTTCATGGCGGCTCCGTTCCACAGCGCAGCCCTTTTGTGCACGAGGCTTTGATAATCCCTGTCGCCTCCCCGGCTCCCCCTCCTCCGCCAGGCTGCAGTGGAGGAAGGCAGGGCCTGCCAGGGACATTTGGGGGGCTGGGATATCTCCCCCTCCTCATTTGGGGAAGGGGAAATAGAGAGCGAGATGATTTGGGGAGTTCCTGACCTGGGGGGCCTGGTACAGCTGGACCCTTGCACCCTGCCCCTCATAGCCCCGCAGGGAGGGGGCTGCTAAGAGACAGGCCAGCTGCTCCCCTAAACAAGCTGGGCATGCTGGGGTGCAGGTTGTCTCCATCACCAGATAAGCCAGGGTGGCTCACTCCCTGCCCTCAGAAGCCTGCCCGGGTTCCCCTCCCCTCCCTGCCACTGACTCCCCGCGTGCCCTTGGGCACATCCCTTTGTTGCTCCGTGCCATAGCTCCCCCCTGTTGAAAGGGGAGCATGTCACAGTCTCCAGCACACCCCAGGGGGAAGCATGATGGCTTATGCACCTCATTTCCCCAGCAGCTGGAGCGGCTCCGTCTCAGCACCGCAGTGCCGTGCCTGCTGCTTGATGGATGGGGTGGGAAATCAGCAGCGCGTGGGCCTGCCTGGGGCGAGGGGCAGGCGAGTGCAGGGAAGGGACCCAGAGCCAGGCTCCCTCCAGTGGGGCCTGAGCCCCTCAAGTAGAGCATCCCTCGGGGCAAGAGAGGAGCCTCACTGTAGCCCTCCAACCTGAGCTGGGAAGGGTGTATCGGGGTGGGGGGAGGGCAGTGTCTGGCTGCCCCGGCCCAGGATGGGGTGCTGGGGTCACAGCTGGCCAAGGGATCCCTGGATCCCATGCCCCTCCAGCAGGCCAACACCCCAAGAAGAGCCAAGGGGCCAGGCAGGTATTCCTACCAGGGGGCCTGTGAGGAGGTCCAGGGCTCTGACTCTGGCTCTCTGGGTGCAGACTGGGATGGCAATGCAGCGAGAAATTCACGGCTGTTATTTCCCAGCGCTGGAGCCGGATGGTGACACAGCAGGTACTGCTGAATTACATGCTTATAAACACGCTGGAGGAGGCAGTGAAGATGCCTTGGTCCTGGGGTCTCCCGGCCAGTGATACAGCTGGATGGGCAAAGGAAACCCAACCCTGGCACTGAAAAGCAGCTGCTTCTGGGGTGGGATGCCAGGGGGGGAAGCAGGTTTGCCCTGGGGACAGCAGTGATTGAGCTACTGATGGATGTGCAGCGTCGGCACGTGCCCCCCGGGGCCACTCAGCGGCTCCCCCATCTGCCAGCCTTGCATTCAGGAGACGGCTCCGTGAGCACCAGCTGTGAGCTGGCATCGATGCCTCCCGGGCAGGGGAGCGGGCGCCTGGCAGAGCCAGCCCAAGCACCTCCCTCCCCCCTGGCTTCCCTCCCCGGCTTGGAAAGGGGAGTGGGGGTTAGGAGATAGAGCAGGGAGGGGCTGGGCACCAGGGCTTGGGGGTCCTGTCCCCAGCTGTGCAAGGGAAGCACTCTGTAGTGGTTAGAGTAAGTGGGCTGGGAGCCAGGCTTCCTGGGTTGGGCTACGAGGGGAGTCAGACCCATCTGGGAAGCCCAGACTCCTGGGTCCTTTCCCCAACTCTGCACAGGCTGTCACCTTGGGCATGTCACTTAACCCTCTAATTCTTGGAAACCCTGGGGTACTATAGAGAAGGCAAATGCTCCAGCTCCCACCAGCTTAGAAACCCGCCAGCCCCCGTAGCCCCCTCTCATCCTCTCTGAGCTCAAAAAGAAAATAGGATTTTAGCCCAGCTCCACCCATGGAGCAGGCAAAGCCCTGCAGCCCAAGCTCTGAGCAACCCCTCCTGGCAACAAGGTAATTACCACCAAATAGGGGTCACCTCCTAATTGCCTACCTTCCCCCTTATTAATCAGGGAAGGAAATTCCCCTGTCTCCTCCCTCCCCATATCTCATGAGCTCGCACATGATGTCTCTGCTGCCTGTTGTTCCACTTCAGCAAGTGCAAAGCTAAATCCGTTCCCCTTAAACGGATGTTTTTCCACCCTCCACATGGAGCTCAGTCACGGCAGGGCTGTCTGTGAGCTCCGGGGAGGTGCAAGGGGCTCAAGCAAAAGTGGATCTACTTCTGCTTGCTGGCAGTCCCAGAGAGGTGGGTCCCAGACCGGGGGGCTCAGGGATCTGTCGGGCTGGAGGGAGGTCAGCACAGAAGTGTCCAAAGACTTCGGACTGCTTTGATGTTGTGTCTTCATTAACAACTTTCAGAGGCCCGTGCTAATGAGATCAGTGGGTGGCACAAGACGTGGGAGGCATGGCCCACATGGAAGAGGACCGGACTATCACCTGGGAAAAACCGGAAACGGAAACTAGGGGCTTCCCAGAGTGTGGCCACTGCTTAGAAACCTGGGGAGGTGGAAGAGCTGCAGGAGCTCCAGGTTGGTGCCTATTGCACCCCTGGGCCAGATCCCTGGAGCACAGCGCCCCCCAGTACCACGCAGAGTATGTCCCTAGAGAGAAAAGCCCCAACTCACAGGGGTCCCCAGGCCCAGCCCCTGGTTTTCTCCTGAGGCTTCAGCCCTTCTGTTGCTCGGCTAATGAGCAGGGTCATTATCGGCTCCATCTCAGGACGCATGGCCAGTTCTCACCAATGATGGTTATTACTATCGGCACAGACGGGATCTCACGGTCACCATGTGTCATGGGAGCTCCTGTTCTGCCGGCACTGGGTGCACTGCGGCTGCCAGCCCGGGCTCATGAGGTGGTCCCCGGGGGGCTGTGCCTGAGGAGTTGCCAGGGCTGGGGGTCAGATGCCACGGTGAGGGGCCTAGGAGCCATAAGACTGTGGCTTAGTGGAAAGAAGGCATGGGGCTGCTGCATTCGCCGTGCCCACTGCAGCCACCTCCTGCAGAGAAGCTGCCTTATTGCATTTCATAAAACACCCTTGATTTCCAGCTCCCTTTATTGCCATCATTCGTCTCCTCCTGGATCATGTTCCGGCGCTTCGGTGACAAACCATGGGCTGCTCCGGGGCTGCCTCGGAGCTGGCAGCAGGATGGCTTGGGGGGCTCTCAGCATCACACCCCGTGCCCTCTGCCTTGGCCTGGTCCCTGCCTCGGGCCCCCTGCAGTGTCCCCAGCCCCATCCCAGCAAGGACGCTGCTGGGCATGAAGACAGGCAGGGGGTTGGGTTGAGCCAGGTGCAGGTAGCAAGAGGAGTCCCACACACACTGCGGTCTCCCCCGGAGCCTCCCCCTCTCTTCTTCCTCTTGCTCTAGAGAAGGGGCGGGGGGCAGGGGAGTCTCCTGGGGGCTTGGGATGGGTTTGGAAATCCCCAGAGAGATGCAGCCGGCAGCACCAGAGGAGGCAGCAGTTGTTGCAGGTGCTGGGCCCTGAATGCACACACTGGGGGCAGGGTGTCACACACCTTCCCTCCCTACCAGGGGCACAAAAATGGGCCCTGTCAGCTAACAGCACCCCCCCCACACACACACACACACACACACACAGATATACATGCTGCTCCAGATGTAGCCCTCCAGGCAGAAACCCCCTTGGAGAACCACTGAGGCACAAGAAGACCCCTGGCCAGCACTGCAGAGTATACAACAGAGACAGGAGATGGAAGTGTGTCAGGGGCTTCCTGATGCAAACCCAGTGGCCAGAGAAGCAAGGACGTTGCATGAGCATGGGACTGGGAGCCAGGGCTCCTGGGTTCTCTTCCTCAGTCATTCAGATCAGGTCCTGTCCCAACCCTGGCAGCAGGGAAACAGGCCCTACCTGCAGCAAGCCTAGGGCCTACCTGGGCAATCAGGGAAATCAATCCCCCAAGCCCCAGGAAACAGGCCCTACTTGCTCCCGTCTTTAAATGCTGACCTAGGGGCACAGCTCTGGTTTTGACTGTAAGGTTCTGGCTTGTGCACTGAAAACTTGGATTCCTGGTTGCCTGTGGACTCAGTTCCTGGACTTCACCTTCTTACCTGGTAGCTAGCAGGGCTTGAACTCAGGATCCCTCAACCATTAGCAGCAGGAGGTTGTTATCCTCTCTGTGGCCCGGTCACTAGGGAGGGTTGCAGTGTGCTCTCTGCACACTTGTTTGGTAGCATGGGTTGTGGGGGCTTTGCTCCCTGCCTCGTCTCCTTCCCCAGAAACAGGGGGATGCTTCTGGGGGTGCATTGAACCTGGGTCTGCTATATGTCCTGCTCCAGGTCTTTGATATCTGGCTCCCAGGGGTCCCAGTGCATGGCTGGATGGGGCTGGGGTGAAAGGGAGGTTTGTTTCAAGGCTAAGGATGCAGAGAGAGCAGGCAGGCATGGTACAGGGTAGACTGTGACCAAACTGGGGGACAACAGCACCCTGTTCTGAGCTGCGGCTTAGGGGGCTGAGTGGGAACAAAGACAAGCATATGAGCTGGGTCTTCAGCTTCTTGGAAAGAGCTTTTTGCCGACTGTCGCTCCATCTGCTGCCTGCATAAGCCGCTGGAGCCTGTATGAGGAAGGGGCTCCATTCTGCACTGGCAGATCTGGTCTCGCTTCCCCTGCTTCCCTGACTGAAATGCAGCCACTTCTGGAGGTCGGCACATCACAGTGGGGCTCTTGGAGGCAACTGCCTCTGGCAGACAATGTGGCAGCCACTTTAGTGCAGCCCTGTGCTGGAGTGCAGCCACTTCTGGGGTGGAACCAGCTGTTTCACAGCTTCCTGCAGAGCAGCACAATGGAGGCCAAGGAGCATCCTGTAGCTAACTGACAGCGGCAGTGGGGCAGATGACACATCTGGCTGCTGGACTGAGTTACCCGCATCAGCAGTGCCATCGAACCTCAGCTTGCACTAAGGGTGTCTGGGAGGGCTGCAGTGATATGATGCTTGCTGCCCCCTGGGACAAGGGGCAGGCTGGACACCAGTTTGCTCAGCCCCATCACCCTGCATGCCCATGGGGAGACCCAGGACCAGCAGCACCAGCCTTCCATCCTGTCCTGCCGGGGTGGGGGGCGGGCACCTGGGTTCTGTTGCTCTCTTTGCCACTGCTTTGCTGCCCTGCTTCCTTGTCCAGACAGCATGGTAAGGGGGGCTCTGCCCCTGGCAGACCTGCACAGGGCTTTCCCCGGGAAAGTGCCAGGTTTCAGACAGTGGAGGGCAGCAAGGAGCTACCAAAGCTCAGCACCGGGGAGGATTTGAGGCCAGGGGTTGGGCTGAGGGCAGGCGGGAAAGGACTTGGCAGCTGCCCCAGAGAGGGGAGGCGCCAGCCCTGCCAGTCCTGGGCCTTTGGGGATGGAGCTGGTTTCTGGGGGATCAGCCCCATCTTGCAGGCCAGGTCTGGAGGAGGCAGGTCCTCCCAGCAAGGTGCTATGTGGCTACCAGTGACCGGATGGGGAGGTCAGAGTGGGGCTGTTTTACCCCCTCTCCCCCCTTTCCTCCACAAGCTCCTGTATTTTGGGATTGGGGTTGAGCCCTGTAGGAACTGCCAACCCTGAACCCCCTGGGATTGGACACCTGTGAACTTGGGAACACGGCAGAGTCCAGTCCCATCGCCCAGGCCTTGGGTCAGGTCCTGCCCAACCCTCCAGCCTCCCGTCTCCCCAGCTTTGTCCCCTTCCATCCAACCCCCTGGCATCAGCTCCTCTCCCCCAGGAGACTCAGGGGAGAGGTTATGGGAAGGAGGATCTCTTCCCTCCCGGCACAAAGGCCACCCAGGAGAAAGGCAGCAGGATACTGCTGTTTTAAGGCTTTAGTTTAACCAGGCAAAGCCGGTCCCAACCTCCTCCCTGGCTGCATCCGCCAAAGAAAGCCGAGAGCAGCCTGCAGATCACCCCACCAGGCCAGCTGCAATAGGGGAACAGGGCACAGCAGGTCACCGCCTCAGCTATGGGGGCAACGGATCCACCTTGGGCTTGGGAGGAACCCACTAGGCCAGCACAGCTGGGAGAAGCAGGGCTGCAGCTCCAGGCTCCCCTCCCTGCTCCCCACCTGCAGCAGTGGCTGGAGTCCTGCCCAGGCCCAGGAGACCCCCAGGGGTGCCCCCAAAGCAGCTTTGTTCCTCTGAAAACACCTGGGCACCACTGTCCATTTTTACAAGCAAGGAAACTGAGGCACAGAGCAGCCCGGGTACCACCACCCATTTTTGCAGATGAGGAAACTGAGGCACAGAGCAGCCTGTTTTACAGGCGAGGAAACTGAGGCATAGAGCAGCCCAGGAACCACCACCCATTTTACAGGTGAGGAAACTGAGGCACGGAGTAGCTGGGGCACCACCACCCATTTTACAGGTGAGGAAATGGAGGCACGGAGCAGCTGGGGCACCGCCATGCATTTTTGCAGATGAGGAAACTGAGGCACAGAGCAGCCCGGGCACCACCACCCATTTTACAGGTGAGGAAACTGAGGCACGGAGCAGCCTGGGCACCACTGCCCATTTTACAGGTGAGGAAACTGAGGCACGGAGCAGCCCGGGCACCACCGCCCATTTTACAGGTGAAGAAACTGAGGCACGGAGCAGCCCGGGCACCACTGCCCATTTTACAGGTGAGGAAACTGAGGCACGGAGCAGCCCAGGCACCACTGCCCATTTTACAGGTGAGGAAACTGAGGCACGGAGCAGCCCGGGCACCACCGCCCATTTTACAGGTGAGGAAACTGAGGCACGGAGCAGCCCGGGCACCCCCACCCATTTTACAGGTGAGGAAACTGAGGCACGGAGCAGCCCAGGCACCACCGCCCATTTTTGCAGACGAGGAAACTGAGGCACGGAGCAGCCCGGTGACTCCCCCAAGGTCAAAGCCCAGCCCAGATCTCCTAAATCCCAGTCCTTCCCTCTTTTCCCCTCCAAGGGATCTGAAAACTGTGTCCCCCCGCACCCCCTGCCTGGGGGTGCGGGCCAGATTAACCCCCTCCTCGCCGCGCCCTCCCCAGTCGGCCGGGCCGCCCCGCCCCGAGGGCGGCGGGAGACGCCCCCCCTACCCCACC
>NW_005842579.1:98593-123425 GCF_000455745.1 Alligator sinensis
TGCAAAACAGAGACATGTGGATCTCATTGGGAGGCAGAGGGAGAAAGCGCTGGGGAATGGGCTCTTCTTGCTTATTTTTGTGTTTAAAGTGTGTGTGGGGGGTGGGGGGAGAATAACTTGGAGGAGACCGACTCCGGGGGCCAGGACATGGGCACAGGGGGGCATTGGGCTCCCATATCCTGGGCACGGGGTGGCGATGGAGGCTACAGGGCTGGGGGGGCTGCTTGGCTTCCCGCTGGCATGAACCCCTCTGTTTTCGTGGCTCTGCTGCTTGTGGTTTTCCCAGGACCAGGGTAGGAAATTGTAAGCTTCTCCCGGGCTTCCCCCCACCCCAAAGAAGCGGTTGTGGGGTGGGCAATAACTTGAAAGAGAGGGGACTCAGGGCTGGATCTGGCCCTGACACCCTGGGTGGGGGGAACTGGGTCTGGGCGGTGCTTGGTTTTCCGGGGAGGGGGGGAATCATCCCCCCCCCATAAAGCAGCTGTGTGATGGGTTTCTCTCTATGCTGGGGTCTTCTGCTGCCTGATCAGAGCAGCTCTGAGCAGAGAGGCCTGGGGAGGGGTTGTGGGGGGGCAGACCTGGGAAGATTCAGACTTTCTTTGCCTTCCACCCCCTGCTTGTGCCAACCAAATTTATATAAATGGACTTGTTCAGCTGAGTGGGGAAGGGGTAGGGGGCTGGAGTGGCGTATGGGGTGGGCCGTGCCATTCATGTGGCTGTAACACACGCGCGCACACACATGCACGCACGGTGCTGCTGAATGGGTTTCATCACTCTTCATTTCTCACTAAATAATTTTCTGTATCTTATCTAAATGAAAACCATTATTCTTCCCCCCATTTCAATCACTCGCTGTGATTGCGCCTCAAATTGAAATATTTATTCATTTTCCGGGCGATTCTTTTTTCTCTCTCTGTCTCTGGGTCCACCCTGCCCCCCCCCCCCTTCTTTCCTTTCAAGGAAAAAACTGCAAAATTGAAACAGAAAAGATTACAGCTAATTAGGAGGGAGATTGTGTGTGTGTGTGTGTGTAGGGGGTGGGGGGAGAGCAAATGTTTCATGCAGTGCACAAAAATCTTTAAGGGTTTGTGCACTTCTTAGATCTTTCCCTGCCCCCCCGGGGCCAGGGACATGGACAGCTTTGCCCCTGCAGCGAGGGAAGGAGGGGGTGTTTGAGACCTGGCTCATTCATTGCATGCAACAGAGCTGGCTTCAGGGCACCAAACCCCAGATCTCTTTGAAGGCCTCACCCCCCCGGGCATGCGGAAAGGAGCCGTGGGAGGGGCTGGGAGGCCAGCAGTCTTGGCCTCCCTGCAGGGGATGGAGGCCTTGTGGCTCAGGGATGGGGAATGGCGGGTAGGATGCCTGAGTTCCTTTCCTAGCTATGGGGATAAAGTGGGTTTAGGAGCACAACTGTGGCAGGGGGAGACTGGCTGTCTTGGCGACCCTCACAACCCAGCAGTGATGCTGCCTTTGAGCTGTGGGTCCTATCCTAAAGGATAATTTCACACAGGGTCTGTGTCTCCTGGGCTGTTTCCCCCCCACACCCTGTGCCCTCTCCTTCCCGAAGCTGGTGGGTAGAGCATAGCACTGCCAACAGCTCCCTGGAAGGGAGTGGGGTCTCAGGGTGAGAGCAGGGCTGTCTGGAAGTCAGGACAGCTGGCACGGGCCATGCAGCACTTCCACCCATGTCCCCACATGCACAGCGGGGATCAACCCCCCCCCCCCCTTTGCCAGCTGTGGCTCACATGTGTGTCCCAAGGAAGTGCACCCAGGCACCCTCCTCCCCTTCAGCCTGGGGTTTCCCCTCCTCTCGGTCCTGTCTGCAAGCACATTCCTGCGCCCTCCATCCCCTCCCTGCACCGTGACCCTGGCACCTCACGTGGTCTGGAGTGTGCGGGACCAGGCCCTTCATCAGTTGAGGAGATGGTGGTGGGGGGAAGAAAGAGAAAGAAAGGAGGAAAATAATTCCCGTGCCGTCGTGAACTCAACTGTTATTTTTCCATCTGCCACAGAGTACGTCGTTGGTGAATGAGGTTTTCAGTATTCAGTCTAGATGGATAGAGAGACAGAAGTGGGGAGGGAGGTAGGGAGGGAGGGATGGATGGATGGAGGGGTGTATATGGATGGTGACAAAGGAGCATTTGTGGGGGGGGTGGATGGACAGGAGTGTATTTGGGGCTGGGGGGGGTAGAGGGGTCTGTCTGGGGTGGATGGCTCCAACTCTACAGGGCACCATAAGGATACAGACAGACTGACAGAGGTCCGGATGGGGATGATGGGGGGGACGGGGGTTGTGGGGGCAGCTACACCTCCCCCCACCCCGAGATGGTCCTTTCCAGCAAAGCACAGGGGTCACTGGTGTAGAGAGTTGCTTTGAGTCTCAGCTCCATGCTCGCTCCCTCATCACCACCCCCCCACCCGCGACACCCGTGTCCTCACGCGCCTGCCAGACACCCCCCCAGGGAGCACCAGGTAAATATTGTGAGCGGCGCGCGGGCGTAATAGCAGTCTGACTGCAGATTGATTAGTGCTGTGTGGAAACTCTGCCTGGCGCCCCCCACACACCCACCCACGCCTGCCGGCTGCTGCCTCTGCCGCTCGCTGCCGGAGCCCCACGCCCAGGCCCAGCTGGGCCCGGGGTCCTGGGTCCTGCGCATGGGCAGGGAGTCCTGGGTCCTGCGCATGGGCTAGGGGGGCAGCTTAACCCTTTGGAGAATGGAGGAAGGTCACGCCAGTGGGTGCACATCTGTCTGCCCTGGGATGACGCGTGTCCGTCTGTGTGCATCCATAGCTGTCTGTCTTGCCGTGCGTAGTCCCGTCTGTGTAGGGTGTCTGCCCACCCCCTGAGCCGCTTGCCTCTGTCTGTCTGTGTCTCCCTACACACCTTTCCGTCCCAGATTTTTTTTCTCCCTCCCTCTCTTCTTGCTGTGTCTGTCACCATAACACCTTGCTGGCTTCCACCCTCCACGTGCTGGCCGTGTCAGAGTGAAGGCAGCCCGCCTGGCCCTGCTAGGTCTGGTGGAGTGGGGGTTGCCCCATAGCCCAGCCCCTGTCCAAGAGGCCACACAAGCACCAGGGTCCCCTGCCTCACAGCCCTTGGGGAACCTCATGGGGCCACATCCACAGTCCCTGAGGCAGTGAGCAGTGCTGGGAGGATTTTAGGGGAGAGGGTGGAATTGCAATTCTGCCTTGCAATTACACCTTCCATGCTGGAGCTGCAACCCACCAGCCTTGGAGCCCCCCACCAGCGTGGGGGAAGGGGCTCTGGGGCTTGGGGCGCTGCTCTGGATGGCTGGGGATCCACTCCCCCGATCTGCCCCAGCCCTGAGCCCTCTCCCCCAGCACCCCCAGGCTCGATGCATGCAGCCTGCCGTCCCTCCCGGAGCTGCTGGCTCGCAGATCGATGCCATCAGCTGCAGGCACATGGTCGGCCCACGGGGCCACTGTCACGCTGGGGCTCTGACAGCCGCATGAGGGAGGGAGGGCTGGCATTTGGCCTGCAGCGGGGCGGGGAGAGGCTTTAGCACCCCCCAACCCCACCAGTCCAGATCCAGGGGTTTCCTGCAGCACCCTGCCCTGCTCCATGCCAGTACAGACATCCAGCAGGGCTGTGACAGCGCCAGAAGGAGCTCCCCGTGTTTCCCGGGGAACAGAAAAGTGCCCCCCAGGCCAGACAGCATGGCTGTGGGCACTGGAAGAGGGCACAGTGCCCCGATCCCTCCTGGGAGCCCGCCCTCGGCTGTCTGCTCCTGGCATGCGCTAGGTTCGTGCTATGCTGATTGCACCTGACACCTGTCAGGCAAGCACCCCTGTGCCAGCTCTGCCACCTCTGCTCAGCTCCCCCACCCCCAGAGGCTTCCCACATTGTGCCCAGGTCCTCCCCTGCTGGCAGCCTCCCCAGTTCCCTGCCCCGGAGCAGCTCAGCTGGGTAGGAGGGGAGGCTTGGGAGGGCAGATGTCCCCCCAGAGAGGACCTATCCCCTGTCCCCCAGCCTGCTACCCACTTCTGCTCTGCTCTGTACCTCAGGCTAGCCCATGGCTCCCTGCTCCTGAATTGGTGCTCTGTGCAGTCAAGCCATTCGCAAGGAGCAGTGTCTGCTGGCTGGAACAGAGGAGATTTGCCCTGCTCCAAGCCAGGGGAAATCTGCTGCTGAAACCTTAGTGCTTTGCAGGGCTCCCACCACATAGCCACTGCTTTCCCTGGAGTCCTGGGGTTCACCAACCCCATCCTGGAGCCATGGCTGTGGGGGACCAGCACCAAGGGAGCAAGCTCAGCCCCACTGCCAAGCATCAGGGACCTGTGGGAGAGTGAACTGCAGAATTGCAGGAGCGGGGGCTGCCTAGTTACCCATCCTAGGACCATTGAGCTGCTCTCAGCCACCTCCCTTCCCGTCTGGGCAGTGACAGTACCCTCGCCTGCCCTGAGGGTGCCTGTGTCATGTTGGGGGGTTGCCAGCTTGCTGCTGGGGGGCGTTATCAGAAGTAGAGTTAATGTGGTGATTTGGGGGTTTGGCAGGTCACCATCTGTCTTCAAACACAGGGATGCAATGGCTGCGGGGTCTCTCCCAGCCCCGTGCTGATGCAATTCCCCTCCAGCCCTCCCAAGTGAACTATGCCTTGCTGGCGGCTACCTGCCCCCGGGATGCCACACTGCCCGGCCTGCCCATCTGTGTGTAGACATAACTAAACGCCCCCCCAGGTTCCTTGTGGAGAGTCCTCCTGGCTCCTCACGTGATCCAACTATGTCATCCTGCCTTTCAGGCCCAGAACAACTTCTTTTCTTTGCCTTGTTATTAGCAGTTGTTGCATCTCCTGACGAGCCCTCCTCCCTGCTTTCCCTCCTAATCTCCTATACAGTCGTATCATCCTCAGCTCTGCCAAGCACGGTGCCTTCAGCTTCCCTTATCATCGCTCTACGCTGCCTGCCTTCGTCTCCAGACCTCGCGATGCTCTGTCCTCCTCACTTGCTTTGAATTTTCGATCCATTTCTAGCTGCTGCCTTCACCTCCCCTCTGGCCCAAAACTCTGGGTGCAAGATCCACACTCCTCGGAGAACCCTCCTCTTCATTCAGGTTCTTCCTCCCACTCGGTTTCACTCATCGTTTCCCTCTGATGCCTTCCTGACGCGCCCGGTAGAGATGCCTCGGGTTGGGGCTGTCCTTTGTTTTGCCTTATTGAGCGTAATCAGGTCATGATTACTGGTCTCCAGGCAACCGCAAACTTCCCGTGATTAATTCATACATTATAACGAGGTCCAAAATAGAGTTACCGCATGTTGGGTGCAGCCTGTCAGCGCTAGGAAATCGTCTTCTTGCGAGGTGTCTTACCCGGTGTCACCTAAAACCAACTCCCTCGGCATGGCGTGTGTGACAGGGGTGTAAAGGAGCAGCAGCCCCCATGTGCTAGGATGATTTTGGGGCCTGGGCAATTTGCCCTGTGATCTCTGTGCAGAGACAGTACAGTAGTGCCGAGTTATCTTTAAGACGCCCACAGGGACACGTGTGATGCACACATGCCCTTACGGGGACATGCATGGGTATACGTGTGCACACAGTGAGCATGCACTGTGCATAGGGCTGCAGGTACCCCACGAGGCACCGTGCCCCCATGCACAGCACCCGTAGCCGCATCCCCACTGGAGGCCACGAGCATCCTCTGTCCAGCCTCCCTCCCCCTGTGCAGGGCACCCAGCCCTGGTAACACAGGGATTATAGCTAACTCTTCATAAAGATTCCCCTAATTGCTTGCCTTACCTCAGGTTTTATCATCAAAGCATCCGTTATTCCCTCTCTAGCCTCCTTTTCTTTTTATTATCTCTTAATTAATCACTCTGGCTTTCACACTTAGCAGATAATTACAGTCTCCTGGGCACACAGCTCATTTTCATAACCTCCTGCTCCCAGCCGAGAGTGGGCTTGAGTGGGGGGGAACGGGAGGAAAGAGGGAAGGAGAAAGGGGAGGATGGAGGAAAGAGGCAAGGGGGTGACCTGTTGCCCGTGTCAGGAAGGATAAGGGACCTACCACTGCTGCAGGCCTCATGTCAAGCCCCACTGAATTCAGGCCTGAGGGACTGGGGGGCTATGGGGTCTCTGCCCTGGGAGGTGGGGATGAGTGGAGGGTTTTATGGAGCATGGAGAGGGGAGAGTGCAGCTGGGGGCAGCACCTGGTTCGCGGGACCCAGCCTGGCATCGGCAGAGGTACCAAGAGAGGGACCCCCCTGTGCCCCTTGGGGCTTAAGCCCTGCCTGCAGCCAGCCCCCCAGGCAGGGATGAGGGTGATGGGCAGTGAGCAGGACACCAACCTAGGTGTCAACCACACTGTATGAATGGGTGGCTTCTCCCAGCTCTGTGCCTCAGTTTCCCCTTCTGCCTTGTGCCTCTTAGCTTAGAGCTGGCACGAGAGCGGACTCCTTTGTGCATGGCGTATAATAGGTACAAAAGGTCCCTATTGCCTATTGAGATGGCAAGCTTTGGGGACCTGTCTCTGCCCAGGCGTCCATGCTGGGGGCTGGGGTCTCCAGGATGTCCTGTGGGTGTCTGAGGGGGGCGGAGGTCAGAAAGGATGGAGCGGAAAGTCTCGACTGGCTTTTCTCTGGGCGCAGAAGAGAGGATACGCACCAGCCCCATCCCTGTGTGGTATTTGGCAGACTGCAGCAGCTGCCTGGTTTGTGTCTGAGGAGGCCGCGTCCTTCCCAGGCTGCATCTCGGCCAGGGGCGCGGAGACCTGGGGCCCTAGAGAGCCCCAGCACAGATGTGAGGGGCCTGCTGCAATCCCAGGAGTCCAGGAGCTGGGGCTTGAGGGACAGCTCCATGAGCTCATGAGGAAGGAGCAAGGCACTGGCACTTGATCAGCCTAGTCTGCAGAGGATCTGGGCTGATGCAGCGGGGTGTGTAGGGGAGATGGCATCAGCCCTGCCGAGCTCCCAACTCCATCCGCACCCAGGCTGCGTCTGGTCTCCCCCGCTCCAAGCCCTCAGTTTTTCCCAGTGTGGGCGGAGTGGCGTCTCCTCTCCCCCATCGGCACAGCTCCAGTGGCCGCATGGCTACTTCTGCCAGCGCGGACCATCTCGTCGGGCCACGGTCCCTGCAAGACAGGCTTTTGCACCCGTGCAATGTATGTGCAAAGCACAGCACAACCAGCAACACGTACTGGGGTCATGCCAGCAGAACCGAGGCCATACCACGCTCTGGGCTATTCTTTGCCACCGTGACCTGCATGGGAGTCAAGTGATGCTTGGGCACCTGGATCTCGCCAGGGCACCGAGGGCTGCAGCCGGCTCAGTCCAACCGGCCCTGAGGCCCGTGGACGCTCAGTGCCCAGGAAGTCCCATGCCGGCTGGATGTCTGGGGCAGACAGAAGGGACTTGGCGTTACCCTAGCAGCCCCCAAAGCACACAACTTCCCCGGGCGGCTGGCTGGCTGGGGTGGTCTTTGTCTCTCCTATCTGTCTGTCCGTCTGTCTGACTTTCCCCGGGGCCTGATTCTCATTTGCTCTTTGCAAGCTGCAAGGGGCCTTGGCAGGGTTGAGGGGGGAGCCGTGATTTATGCCCCGTTGCAGCAGGACGGGGCCGGTGATCGCGGCACGGCTCCGCCCTCATGCGCGTCTCTCAGCATAAAATAATATATTTAAGGAGAAGACACTTGGAAAAGAAGAAAGGGGGGGGAGGTCTTTTTCTCGCCGAGGCTGGCGCATAATAGACTGCCAGCGCTGCCATGGCAACGGTGGGATTATGATCCAAATGGAAATCAAAATAAGGGGGGGAAAGAAAGAAAGAGAGAGAGAGAGAGAAAGAGTGGAGTAAAGGAGAAGTGTGTGTGTGGGGGGGGAAACAACTTTTATTTCAAATCAGAGAGCAGTTGTATGCCTTGGAGGGGTTTCCATAGAAACGGCGAAGAAAAGGAGATAGTGAAGTGTGTGTGCACGAGTGTGTGCGCGAGGGGGGGGTGCAGCACAGGCAACAACCCAATCGGAGTAAATGTTTAAAGGCATGAACAAACCCATTCAGCGATAATTAAGTAAGAGACAGCAGGTCCTATAGTCTGTGCCATTGTGCAGGGATCCCGGGCGCTCTCCCCTCCCTCGCCGTCCGCCGCCCGCCCTCCCCGAAGTAATAAAGTCCTTGAGTGCATAAACACCCGCCTGGCCCGCATCGGCATCTCCTCCTCCTCCCCCCGGAGGGGCTGGCGCTGCCCACCACATGCTTTTGGGAGGTCAGGCCAAACTCCTCCAGCCACCTCAGCTCAGGGGCTGAGAAGCACTTTTGCTGCTGGCAGCAGAAGTAGGGCTTTTATCCTTTCGAAGTGGGGTGCTGGAGGACGATGGGGGGGCGGGGAAGTCTGAGATGAAGTTTGGGGTGGGGGGGAAGGCGTTGTACCCCATTTTCCCATCCTATGCACTGGGACTGGGGGGATGTTCTAGGAGTTTGGGCATGGGGCTCAGCTCCCCCGAACTTTGCAGACCCCCCACAGTGAGCCCCATGTGCAAACCCGAGCCTGGGAGCTTTCCCCTGGAGGCTTCGGAGATAGGGGAAGCCGGGAAAACTTCTGGCATGGGCCAAGATTCCCCAGCATCAAGCGGCCGAGCCCCCGGAAGGCATTTCCCTGCCTGCTATTCCCCACTCCCGGCCTCCTTAACTCTTCCCCAGCAGGGACTCGGCCTCCGCCCTCCCTGGCTTTGCCCTTTGAGATGAGGAGGACTCAGCGAAGGGTGTTAAAGTGGCTCTTTGGGGGGAGGGGGTCCTTGTCAGCCTCCCTGCAGCAGCCCGATAAGGGGAGAAGCCTGCCTTGACCCACAAGGTTGTTGGAGAGGTCCAGCCTGGGCAGGCTCTGTGCCTCAGTGTCCCCTCCTGTGAAAGGGGCTGCTCCAAACCTCAGCGCCATCTGCCAGCCCTCAAATTAGGGTGGGGGCCCCTCTCCCTTGTACATCTGGTGTTGCAAGTGCATGGAGGGGTGGGGGGTCTGCATGGCTGAGCCAAGCCGGACAGGGTGGGGAGTGGAGTGGGTCTCTTTATCAACTGAGGAGTGGGGATCTGGATCAGCCCATTTCGGTGCCACAGATGGGGGTGGCAGAGGGGCAGGTCCCCCCCACCCACACCCATGGGGGTCTGTGATCAGCCTTGTCTGGGAAGGTTTAGAGGCCTCTTAGGGCATTTCTATAGGATGGAGTGGGGGGGCCAGGGTCTCACCCAGGAGCCAGCTCCTGACTAGACCCAGCGCTGCGTGGGGAAACAGACCCCCGTGTCGCTTGGGGACAGCTGGGCTGGGGGTCTCAGGCTGCACTGGGAGCCAGCTGGCTCTGCACAGGCTCACCCCATTGCAGGCACTGACCCATGGGGGATCTGTGCAGGGGAGAGTCCCAGCCCCACAACCCAGTCCCTGGGGTCAGCGGCAGCTTTCCAAGGAGACTTTGGCCTGGCTGGGAAGCTAAGCCAGGCCTCTGCCCTGAGTAGGCAGGAAGGGAGGCTGCAAGAGCAGACTGGACCCAGGCTTGGCCAGGAGGGTTTGGCCGGGGTCAATGTAGCCTGGGACAAAGGCTGGGTGAGGCAGGAGCCCAGGGACCTTCTGGCCTGGGGTTTCCAGGATAACAACCCCTGCATTTCCCCTTGCTCCAGCATGCAGGCATCAAGTCCCCTGTGCCGGGGCCTGGAGCCAGCACCCAGGCTAGCTCCACGCACCCCAGTGCAGGCACTTGTGCCCCGGGCAGGGGGATGTGGTGTGGGCAGGGGGCTCTTGTTGGACCAGCTTTTGGATGCACCCAGCTTCCTAAGCCTGATACTCCCACACCTGGGGCCTGTTCAGACATCCAAAGGACTGCTCGGCTCCCAGCAAGCAACCCCCCGCCCCGTCCTGCCTTTGGGGGATTTGGGTCTCATCTCCCAGCAGCATCCTCCAGCTGGCAGCTAGCAACAAGCCATGCAGTGCGGCCCCCAGACTCCATATACCCCTTTGCTTCAAAGCCCGGAGCCCAGGGCTACCTCGTCTGCCCCCTTGGACCACCCACCCCACTGGGCAGAGCCCCCAAGGTGCCGTGTGGGGGAGCAGAGTGGAGCGGGGAGGGTTAATGGCTTTGGTTTCCTTTCTCTCTCTCTACTTCGAGAGGGCCTTGGCAGGAAATTCCTCAAATTCCAGGCTTGTAGGATCATTGCTGGGCTCCAACCGCAAGAGTGAGGGAGAGGGGGAGAGAGGAGAGGAGATAGCTGTTCACTCTCCATCTTTCTCTCTGCAGGATTTGCAAAAGCTGGAGGGGAAGGCGGGTGCGGGAGGAGCTCTTCCAAGGGGCAAACCCCAGTGCCAAGGCATGAGCAGCTAGGTCTGCAGAGAGAGCTGGGGACTGGTGGGGGGGACCCCAGGCAGCTCCCACCCCTCTGCAGGGCAAGAGCCATCTTGTCCCTGGAGCCAGCATGGCCCGTCCTGGCATCTTCCCGGTTTCCCTGGCCCCGGGGCAGGGGCTGGGGCAAGGAGCTGAGCTCACTTGGGGATGGGGAGAGAACAGGCCCGGGGGGCAGTGTGTCAGAACGGGGGGGCGGTTGGGCAGGGCCTTGTGACGCGGTGCTAGGCACTGTATGTGCAGGTACCACCAAGTCCAAAGCTGACAGCCACTAGGGTGGCCTCATGGCCGCTGTGCCCCATCAGAGTGGGGCAGGGAGCTGACCCCATCTGGATGCTGACCTCCCTGGCCAGCACCCCGCTGTGGGACTGGGGCACCAAGGCACAGGGCCCAGGCAACATGAGCTGTCCATGAGCTGCAGCTACTTCTTACCCAGCAGGGCAAGAGGCAGCCACCTCTGGGGTGGAACACAGCAGCTGACTCCTAGCGCATGGCTCGCCCCGTATGACAGCCCCCCGCATGGGGTTGGGAGTAGCCCTTGGAGAGACACCGCAGGTGAACCTAGGCGTCCCATCCCTGTCCCAGAGGCCTCAGCGAGCAGGGCTCCAGTGCAGAGGTCCAGGGTCAGGGCTGCGGGGACCGCGCCAGGCCCGCTGCGCACCGATGACTCTGCAGCCGCCTCGGTTAGGGAGGAATGCGCCGAAATTCCTTCCCATCTTTTCTTCCCAGCACAGCAGATTGGCGGGGTGGAGAGGGGGGAAGGGAGCGACTTTGCAGGGAGGAGGACAAAGGGGAAAGGAACGAAGGAGGCAGTGAGGAGGGAGGAGAGATGAAGGCGAGGGAGGGGAGCCTGCCTGCCTTCCACGCTCGCCTCGCCTCCCACTCCCCGCACTAATTACCAGCCCGGGAGAGGGGCTGGGGGTGAGGACCACCACCTAGAGCTCCCCCCGCCCTGGATGGGGTGATGGATGGATGGGGCTGGGGGCTCTGTGCCTCTCAGGATCCCAGAGCTGCTCCCATGGCTCTGTCTGCAATCGGGCCCAAGGGGCTTGGGCACCTTCCTCACCCCCCTGTGCCGAGGGTGACTCTCTCCAGCTGCAATCCTGTGGTGACAGGAGGCAGGATCTGGCCCGGTGCTGGCCTACAGGGTTGGGGGGCATGGGAGAGAGTAGACAGGGCAGCTGGGAGCCAGGACAGGGAAGCCAGGAGGGGGCAGGCACCCTTGGGCCTGGCAATACAGGGCTCAGGACACACAGTTTTGCCCTTATGGCTCTGTATAGCAAGGTGAATTAGCCTTGCTAATAGGGCCAGAGCAGGCCCTAAACACAGAGCAACACAGCCCCACGTCTCCCCCTCCCGGGGTGAGCGAAGCCCCGTTATCAGAAGACATCTGGGGGGAGTGGAGTGGGGGGCGCCCACCCCCCCATCCTTCCTGCCATTAATGAGCACACAGGGTTTTTTATAATAATAATAAAAGAAAGGCAGCAAACAAAAGTCTTAATTAGACATTGTTCCTGCCAGGGCGATTACCCAAATTAATTAAACCCCAGCCAATAACCGCAGTGCTGACAGCCCCCAAAATGAAGAGGAAGTAACGAGATGGAGGCGCTGTCAGTTGCTTCCCAAATAACCCAGACAGAGGCAGGGCCGGGGGTAGCACGGGGAAACTGGGACTGAGGATTGCAGCTCCAGTATGGGGGCGGGGGTCTCCTGGTGAGGTGATGGGGGCAGGTGTCAGGACACCTGGGTTCGCCTCCCAGCTGTGGGCTCTAGCAGGTGGAAAGCTGCACGCCTGAGGTCCTTGCCACTGGCAAACCCCTTCCCTACTCTGTGCCTCAGTTTCCCCAGCTGGAATACACAGCCCTTCTGCCTGCCTTGTAGGGAATTGCATTAGGATGAGCTGCACGGACCTGGTCCCCCCCGCCCCCGACACCCCCCTCTCCACCTGTCAGGAGGGCAGTTCATTGTCTTTGGGACCCAGCGGGTGGTGGAGACAAAGCCTGGTCTGGCAGGGATTGCAGCAGGATGGGAGGACAGGGGCTGCCATTCAGCTGGCTCTGCTGGGTTTAATTAGGGGGCTCTGCCGGGGCTGGCTGCAGAGGGGCCCACGAGAGGGTCTCCGTGCTGCCTGCCCGGGCCGGGGGCTCTGTCTGCCTCAGAAGCATCAAGCTGGCACAAGGGGGCCAAGGCTTGTGAAGGAGACTGGGGGTACGTGCTCGGCAGACCCCTTCTGCTCCATGTGTCCAGGGGTTTTCGAGCCTCCCCCAGAAGCGCTGGGTGCTGGCAGCATCCCAGGATGGGGACCAGGCTGTGCCAGTGCTCCCGCTGGCACCCACCCTGGAGGGTCTTGGCTAGAGGGTCTTGCCCCTCCACTCAGGATCAGACCAACTCCAGATGTGGGGTTAGGAAGGGATTTCCCCCCCTGCTCAGACTGGTATGGATTTTGGAGGGGGCTTGCCTTCCTCTGCAGTGGGGGCACAGCTTCTGCCTGGGGTCTCTGAAGCGTTTATTAGTGTTTTATTGAAGTAGGATGTTGGCCATCCCTGGTGGCACACTGTGGGGCAATGTCTCATGTTGTGTTGGGGGTGACAGCAGCATTACAAAGAGCCCAGATGATGGTTTGTCTGCAGTGGTTTGGGCTGATCCTGCCTCGGGCAGGGAATTGGATTGGATGTCACCTCTGGAGGACCCTTCTGATGACCCCGCAGAGTCCCCGTGCCCTGCTCCTCCCTGTGTGGCAGTAGATTGGAGTAGCCAGGAGCAAACCCTCTGTCCCTTTGCAGTCCAGGGGGGCTTTGGGACAGGGATTTCTGAGCAGGCAGCAGGTCTTTCTGCTCCGGGAGCAGCAGGCGGCCCTCCCTGCCCCTGCCATGGTGGGCTAACAAGATCCACCACCCGCTCTCCCTGCTCTGTGACAGCTCCTCTCTCTGCCGCACATATCGCAGCTGGCAGGAGCACCAGGAGTGCCGGCTTCACCGCGGCAGGCCCGTCAGCTCCCATCCAACTCAAGCCCGGGGCCCGGGGCCCGGCCCCTCCGCCTGCCACCGCCCCCTGCCCCGGCTGGGACTCGGCAGCTGGCAGGGGGTGTAAAGTCCACTGCTGCCAGGGGTGTGGGGGCTGGCGGGGATGGAGATGGGTGTGCATGGAGTGGGGGGTGGACTGTAGGAAGGGGGGGGACCTTGTATGCATCTCATGCTTGCTTCCATGCAGGGGCTGGGATCCTCTGCAAGCTGGGAAGGGCTGGGGGGGCTCTTCGGGTTGCAGGGGTTTGAGCCCTATGGGGTGCTGGTCAGGCTACCATTGGGCACCCCCAAAGAGCAATGCACTTCTGGGATGGGCTTTTCAGGGCCCCCCAGAGCAGAGGGGTTTGAAATAACCCCTATGGGGTGCCTGCAGCTGTGCCCCCTCTCTGAGCCCTGGGCTTGGGCTCCCACTCTGCAGCTTCATGGGCTTGGCTTTGCTCTCCTCAGCTGCCTCTTCTTCATTCCCAAGGGTGGGAGCTGGGCTCTGGGGGCAAGCTTTTAGGGATCTAGATCACGGGGGATTTATCAGACTCAGCCCCTCCTAATGCCTTGGAAGCAGAGCCCAGCCGCCTGGGGAGGAGGTTTTCCCAGGGAGCGTCCTGCCTGCTGTAATGCAGCCACTTCTGGGGTGTAACGGAGCAGAGGGTCAGATACAGGCAGATGGGGGGGGCGGGGGTTGGTGCTTCCAGGCTGGCACTCAGGGCAGGCCAGGAGCAAGGGAGCGAGTGGTGGTGCCTCCGCCAGTGATCTGGTGGCTCCCGGCAGGATGGCAGATGTCCCACGTTGGCGGCTGACACATGGCAACCCCTCCCTAGTGTGTCTTAATAGATGAGTACCCCCTGCTTCCTCTGTGACATCACAGTCTGTCACTATGGAAACCATGGCCACATCACAATGACATCATGCGGGAAGAAGTTGGTGGGGCAAAGCATGGGGTGGGGGGAAGTGTCAGAGTACCTGGCTCTGTTATGGGTTAGGTTAGGTTAGGTTACATGCAGCTTCACTCTTGTGCCTCAGTTTCCCCATCAGGCCAGGCACTCTATGGCACCCAGGGAGCGAGGCAGACAAGGTGGAGGTCATTGCAAACAGCCAGGGAAGGGAGGGGCCTGATCCGAGAGCTGGGCTGCCCACAGCCCTAGTGTAGACAGTGCTCGTGGAGCCATTTCTTCCATCGCTCTCCAGGCTCATGGACAGCAATGTGCTGGACTCCAGGCCTCTTCCCAGACCAGCCCTGAGACTGGGACTGACCAAAGGGAGCTGATCCCCTGGGGGGAAGGGGGACAGGGGGGGCAGGTGTCTTGCCTCCAGGCTGGTTAGGAAAGACCCTGCTGTGCCCAGGGTGGGGGGCATATCTGCAGCTGGCGGCCGTACATCTGCAGCCAAGACCTTTGTCTAGCAGGGCACAAAGGGCACCAGCGCCCGCTCCTCCTCCCCTTTCCCGTCCCTTCCCTAGCTAATCCCCTTGTCCACGACATCCCTCCCATGGTGGGGGTACCCCCAGGACTGCCCCCAGCCGTGCCCACCCACAGCACTTTGCACGTGCCGAAACACCTGCTCTCTTCCCCTCCCCCCCAGTCTTGCACCCCCACATTGGGGCACACACACGGTTGTGCCCATGGGCTCCCAGCCCCCCTGCTTTCCCCCTCCCTCAGCCCCCTTGCCTGGCCTGCAGACTCCTTTGTCTTTCTGCCTGGCTGCTCCTTTTCACAGGGATTAAAGGGGGGGCTCAGAAATTCCAGCCTTGCAGAGGCCTCCCCCTGCCAGAGGCAGGTGGAGAGAGACAATAAGGCCTTGCAGCCCAGCCCCAGTGTTGGGAGCAGAGCGGTGCCCGCGCAGCGTGGGGGGTCATGCATTTATGAGGGAGGGGAGGGGGCATTTGGGGATTTTGGGGGTCCCATGGGAGCTCCACTCCCTCAGATTGAAGGGGCCGAGAGCTGGTGCTCAGGTGGGGGAGGGGATGGGGAAGGGGATGGTGCCCCTGAACCCCTCCCCATTCCTCCTGCTGCCCCTGAGCTGGGCCAGAAGCTGGGACCAGGACATCCTCCTGCATTGTGGGGAAGGAGGAGTTCTGTTGGGGGAGGGGGAAACTGAGGCACAAAGCAGGGGAAGATGGGAAGCGATGCATCATGAGCGGAGGAGAAGGTGGGCCGCTGGGTGGGTGCTGCAGCTGGGCTCCAAGCTAAAACTCCTTGCACCAGGATATGGAGCTGCCTGGGCCTCTGGATGCCCCTGCTTGTTCGCTGTCCCCATCTCGGATGCCATCAGAGCAGCGAAACTGTGTGTCAGGAGCCCTTTTCTGCTGTCTTGGGGATTCCCGTTAGCTGCCGTGAGTCCCCTCCTGGGTGCAGCACAGGGACACGCTCCCAGGGAAGCCCCTTCTCTCCCTGGCTGGATGCAGTGAGCTGAAGGGGGGTCTCGGGGACCCTCCTGAATCGGGCAGGAGGGGGATGAATGTGTGCAGAGATGACCGAGCTGCATCTGCAGAGCTAGGCAAAGCAGGGAGGGAAGAAGCTGGGGGTGATGGTGAGCAGGAGGGGGACTGGATGGGGGCCGACCAGACATGAGAGCAGCCCAGAGGTGGCTCTTTGTTTCCACAGGATGCAAGCGGAGCAGAGCCGAACAGATTCAAAACCTGCCCCTGTCCCTGAAAAGGGGAGACTTGGCTTCCCTAGCTGGCCTCGTTCCTGGGCAGGCTGAGCCAGGCTAGGCCCCGTGGGCTGCGCTCTCCCTGCAGCCCCTCACGTGGGCTCTCAGGAGCGTGGCACAAGCTGGCGGCCTAAGAGGGCTTGGGCTAGAGCTGAAGGTCGGAGGCGATTATCCCCGAGGCGGGCAGAGGCTTTGAAGTGGCTGCTTAGCTCCAGGGCTGGCTGTCACAGAGCCAGGGCTTTGGGCAGGGAGGGCAGAGCTCCCCTGTGCTGGGAGCAGCTCCCTCCCAGGGTGCCCCTGCCTCTGGGAACCACTGCGGAGGACCCAGGGGTGCTCACAGCAGGGGAGGAAGCATGCTACAGGCACAGCAAGCTGGGGAGGGGCCCCGAGGAGCCCCCCATGTCCCCCAGCGAGCTGCCCTACCAGTCCAGGCTGCCTGAGCAGCACCCCTGGCCTGGCCGCAGAGCCCAGGTCCCACGCAGCGTCTCCCGCCTGGGGATCCACAGTCTGGAGCTGAGCTCAGCACATTTAGGCAGGCCAGGCAGCATCCCTGCAGCAAAGGGCACCACTCCCACCTGCCTGCCACAGCACCCATCCAGGGGTGCCAGCGGTCAGTCAGACTGAGCCCTGTTTCTGCCTCGGGGCCTGCTCTTCTTGCAGGGCATTTGCATGTACACGTGTGTGTATTTTTGTGTATATGCATGTGTGTGTGTGTGCATACTTTTGTGTAAGTGTGAGTGCCTGTGTGTACATTTATGTCTGTGCATTTATGTGCATGTATATGTGTATACATGTACATCTGTGTGCGTGTCTGCCTGCATGCGTGTGTACATGTGTGTATGCATACATGCATCTGGGCGCGCGCACACATCAGTTGTTGCTACAGGTGGCTTGTGCCTGTTCCTCCGGAAAGAGCAGGGGGCTGGGAGTCGGGACTCCTGGGTTTTCTCCCCAGCTGTGGGGTGGCACTATACCAGGACTCTGGGGTCCTATTTTCAGCTCTGCAGTGCGACCCTGAACTCCCTTGCCCTGCTCCGCGCTTCAGTTTCCCTGCTTAATGTTCTCTGTAGCAGCCAAGCCCTTGCAGTGTCGGGTCCAACATCAGCTCGATGTGGTAGGGACACTGCTCTGGGCCAGGGGCTTGCCCTGGTCAGCTGTTGTCAGACCTGCCAGGTTGTTATTATAGGGTCTCTCTGTTTGCTGGCACCGTTTAACTCTAAGCAACTCTCAGCCACCATCCAACCCCTGCCCCTCAATGTCCCCTCCTGCCCTGTGACCACCCCCACACCCCCACCCCGTGCCCTCACCCAGCTCTCCCTTCTCCCTGGGGCCCTGTGCCATGCTTGTGGGTAAGCATGGCAGTGGTGCAAGACATGTGCCCCCACACCCCTCCCGATACCCCCAGCAGCTCAAGTCATCTGCTGGAAGGCAGCAAAGCCGTGGGTTTCTCTCGCTCAATGCGCACGTGGAGAGAATGCTTCCCCCACCGGCGCTGGGTTGTGTTTTACCGGCCTTGCCGCGGCCCCGCACTTGATGTAATTACGCAGGGAATTCATGGGCAGCGTTGCGAGCCCAGCATTCGTTTTCTGGGATGATTAGCAGGATGAGGCCGGGATATTATGGAGAAGCAGAACAGCTCTGCCGTGCTCCCCGCTGGGGTTGTCTCTCCCCCACCAGGTTTTAATAGGAAGCCACCCCATGCGTGCCCATTTTGGGGTAGGAATGACCCCTCTCCCCCTGCAGCTTGGGGTTGGGATCTGTAGCAGCAACAGTTCCCCTATTGCTAGAACCACAGCCAAGGCTAGGGCTGAACTCTGCATGGTGGCGTTTCAGGGCCCATTGGTACTGGGGAGAAGCATGTGAGGGCTCCAGCCAGGCCCAGGGGAAGGGGAAAGCTAATGATGAAGCCCCCCCAGGTCTCCCTGGGACCCCCAGGATGACCAGAGCTCTGCCGCTGCCTCAGCCTCTTGATCCCGCACAAGGCCCTTCCCTACTTTGCTGTGCCTCAATTGCCCCATCTGTAAAATGGGGGTGACTGACTGTCCTTAACCTGGGGTGGATTGGCTCCGGTCACTTCACTTGGCAGCAGGGGACAGACCATTTCTCCATAGCGGTGCAGGAAGGAAGCAGGGGGCCCCATGGCAAGGGTGGGTGAAGTGGGGCCTCTGTGTCCCCTCCCGCCTGTCGGTCAGGGCAGACTGGGCAGGGGCCATCTCCTCCTTAGTGCATGTACAGCACCAAGCACCATGGGGCTAGGAGCACCACTGTGCTCCACTCTCACGACATCGGGTAGGAGCAAGGTCTTTGCCTCCCGTTACGCCCCAGAGGAGGCTGCACTAGGCCATTAGTCAGGAGCTGCTCTGTTCCACCCCAGAAGTGGCTATATTTCAGTGCTGGGCAAGTGAGCCTTTGCCTGTCTGGATGGCAGGGGGGCAAAGCAGTCCCAGATCTTTTGGGACGAGACCTGGGGCCAAACTGGCATAACGGGGGGCTTATTTGGAACCGCCAAGCTGTCACCCGTCTGTCTGTCCAGCACCCCTGTACCGTCCGTCTGTCCCTGGCTGGTACCACCCCCCCACCCCCCCCGGGAGGGCAGTGTAATATAGTAGCACCCCAGGGCACTAATTACATCCAGCAACCCCTGCCCCAAAGACAAGGGTATGAACCAGGTGGGATGATTAGACCCATTCTGATGAGGAAACTGAGGCAGGGAGAAGCTGAGCAGCACTCCCCTGCACCCCCATGGCAGAGACCATTGCAGGTCAGGCTCAACCTGCTTCTTTTGCATCCGTCTTCCCTTCTGAGGAAGCTGTCGGGGCCACGGCAGACTGGGCGCTAGATCCCCCCAGCCTGGGGGATGCTCTGCTCCTGCCCCGCAGAGCTCTTCCCAGCACGGGGAGCAGTGAGCGGGCCCCAGTTGTCGACATTGCACAAAGCCAAAGGATCCAGGCTGCACGCTCTGCCACCTGCGCCGTCCCCCCCGCCACACCCAGCGACCCACGGCATGATGCTGATGGAGGCTGACGGGCTGTGGAGGGGCCCGGGTGGCGCGCCGCCCCGTCTCCATGGCCGGGAGATAATCGAGGTGGAATATTTGATCGGCCGGGAAATGAGGTGCTAAATTTGTTGTGAGATTGGTGTCACAACCAATCAAGGCTGCTCTCCTCTGCCGGCGATGGGCAGCAAGCGGAGGAAGTGGGAGGCTCTCGTGGAAGCGGAGGGGAAGACGGGGTGCGTGTGCGCCCAGGGGGGTACATGTAAAGGGATATCACAGGGACCCAGACAGCTTCGAGGCTTTGCAGGAGACAGAGAGAGGAGCAGGACGCTGCCAGCCCTGTCTGCTCCCAGCCCATAAATGAGCAAGGATTGGGGCCGCAGCGCAGTCTCCTGCAGTCCCCAGGGGCGCAACAGCCTGGCAGGGGAGGACACCAGAGTTGTGCAGCCTCCCCAGACTCGGGGAGCTGAAGCCTGCAGAGAAAGCTGGGCAGGGGGTGATGCCCCATGGCAGGAGCCAGTCTCCATGCAAGGGAACTCTGAAGAGGGTATGCCTGGCTGCTGCCCCCCAAACCTTGCCCGCTGCCTTTGCACTGGGGCAGCACCCAGCCAGGTCCCCCCACCCATGATGAGGGGCTCCGGGAAGGCTGGACCCCGCTCCCCGCCACAACTATCACTGCATCTTTTATTAGCACTGATTGCAGTCCCACGAACTATTTAATCCTAATATCCCAGCTCTGCAATAAACTCCAGGCGCTGGGGGTAAGGCATTGGGGCGCTCTGGTGTCTGTGGCAGAAGACAGAGCGCGCCCGTTGGGTTTGACCAGCCCTGGTCACGGCTCCGGGGGGGTGGAGGCAGCCTCCGGTTATTGCGAACATCAGTAAACGCGCTGGTATGTCGGGGGCAGGCGCGAGTCAGGGAAGAGCCAAAGAGGCCGAAGGGCAGCAGCTGGAGTTAATTGAGGGGCTGACCCTGGGCTGATCCACCCCCATCAAGGCAGAGCGGGTCATTACGGTAATTGGTTTGCTCACGTCCTGCGCGGCCGTGGGTTAGAGCCCCGAACCGGAGGAGCCGGCTGCACGTGTGAGGGAGAGGGAGAGAGGCAGGGATGCCCTGTGACATGTTGTGTGTCCTAAGCCCTGTACTGCTGGGTGCTGGTGGGGATTCTCCTTCAGCTCAAAGGGCTGAGAAGCTGGCCTGGTTGGATTCTGCTGCAGCTTCCAGGGTGCAGGCAGCTGTAGATTTGTGACAGTCTGGGATGGAAAAATGGGGCAGGGTGGCTGTCCTTGGAGGAGGGGAGGGTGCTGGGTGCAAGATAGCCCCTACCACTGATGGGTGGAGAGAGAGGAAGCCCCATGTTATAGATGGGAAAACTGAGGCACAGGCAAGGAAAGCAGCTGGCCTACAGATACCCAGCAGGACAAGGCAGAGTCAGGGTCAGGATGCAGGACTGGGGGTGTTTTCCTTCTGCCTGGATGAGACAGGCCGGGACCCCTGTGCCCCCAGTGCCACCCACCCAAGGGACAGGAGCTAGGCTTGGGCTCAGCTGCACAAAAAGACCTTCCCCTGGGCTTCACAACTGCAGCTGGAGCTGGCCCCAGGAGCTCGGGGTGCCCCTGGCACATGTCCTGCTGCCCCCACCCCTGCCCCTGCCTCCTCAGGTGTTTTGGGTGTAGCGGGGGGGATTCCTGTCTTCCCCGGATGGCACCCAGCCCCGCCACCCTTTCTCCCCCAGCCGTGCCCCAGCGCTGCTGGGCACATTGGCCTCATCACGGGGCCCAAATTGCAGCTCCTAAAATAGCCTCCTGCTTCCTGCAGAGCCAGTGCAGCTGGCCATGGGGCTGTGTGGGCCAGGGTCCCCTCCAGCCTGGTCCCCACCCCATAGTCTCTCCAGTCCACATCACCGCAGCTTCGGCTGCCCCTTGCAAAGCCTCTGCCCTCCTGGCACTGCCCGACCCGCAGCAGCCAGGCAGCGGGTGAGAGGGGCTGGAGTTGGCACTGGAGTGGACCACGCCAGCAGGAAAGGAGGCCCCCACACCCTCCCTGCTGCTCCATGGTTATTTCTAGCTCCTCGTGGGTTATTTCAGGGATGGTTTCAAAGCTTTTTTCACCCCCAGGCTTTGCACTGAATCGTGCTCGGTGACACAGCGGAGTGCCGAACCGTGGGCTGCAGAGGGGCCCCGCCAGGCGGGCACTGAAGATGGAGCTTGGCTGGTGCACGCACAGGGTCAGGACCTGGGAGCCGGACTCCTGGGTTCCTTCCCCAGGTCTAGGAGGGAGTTTTCCACTGAAAAGAGCAGGGGGCTGGGAGCCAGGACTCCTGGGTTCTCTCCCCAGCTGTGGGGTGGCACTATGCCAGGACTCCAGGGTCCTATGTTCAGTTCTGCAGTGCGACCCTGAACTCCCTTGCCCTGCTCCGTGCCTCAGTTTCCCCACATGCTGTTCTCTGTAGCAACCGAGCCCTTGCAGTGTGGTGCCTGGCACAGAGGGCACCAGGCTGGGAGTGCCTGGCAGGAGGGGTTCATGCTTCCCCCTGTTCCTAGTACCCCAGTCACCAGGCTCCCCCATCTCCGGTGCTCTGCTCAGGAGCAGGAAGGCCAAGCATGAAATGAGGAGCAGGAGGGAAGAACCAGGCTCAGACCCCCAGCTCCACAGGTCATGGGGTGCTTAAGGGGAGTGAGACCGCCATTACCACCCCGCTCCAGGTTTTGGGGTTAGGGTCACTCAGGGCAGCCCCTGGGCTGCTCTAATGCCCTCTCTATTCTCCGGAGCTGCAAAGAAGTTCAGGAGCTGCCCCGGACCCCAAACCGAGGACATGGAGCCTTGTAGCTCCCCAATCCCTTGGGCAGGCCCAGCAACAGCCCCTCCATCCGGCCGGCTCCTACCACTGCCCCCTCATCTGAGCCGAGCGCCATACGTGCTCCTTCCCTCCCTCCCCGCCGCGCAGCAATCCCGCCTTCCTCATCCAGCGTGCAAATCTCTGCCTTTCTGCTCTGCCGGGCAAGGCCACAAGGAACCAAATCCTCTTTTCTCTCTTGGAGAATAAACCCGGCGTCTCCCTCTCTCTCTCTCTCTCCTTTTTTTTTTTCCCCGTGTATTTTTTTTAATATAAATAGAAGCAAACGGCTTGGGAGGAAGGAAGGGGGGAAGGAAAAAGAAAAAGGCTCCAACGTGCAAGCGGAGAGAAGGGGAAGCTGCAGCGGAGGGGAGCGGGGGGAGCGCGGGGAGATTTACTTCCATCTGAAAGCTGTCGGCGCGAATAAAAAGCTTTTCTTTGAACCCTGAGTTTAATAGCGAGAGGAGAGAGAGGGAGATTGGAGCCTCAGCCCTAGGGTTTAATCAGACCTTCATTTGATAAATAGAGGGAGACAGGGCCTGGAGTGTGCATCGCCGGCCGGTTCACCCCCCCCTCCCCTCGCCACGTGCCCTTCTCCACGCTCTCGCTGGGCGCTTGCTCTGGCCGCCCCGTCTGTGCCAACTGCTGCATGCTCGGGGTACATGCATGCATACGCGTGAAGAAGGGAGAGAGCCAGGTCAAGAAGCACCCCTGGATGCACACGCGCGTGCAGAAACACATGGAGATGGGGGTAGACAGAGGGGCACAAACAGGAGTGGATGTACACAGGCACCTGCACATGTGTGTTCATGCAAACCAACCTGCCTGCCGTGACACACATGGCTGCTGGCATGCATATGCATGCAAGGTGAGACAGGCATACATGCCAGCACATGGGCTCACACATACACCCAGAATAGAGGCACACATGTGCTTGCACACATACACACACCGGGGCTGCAAGCCTCCCCAAAGCAGGGCACCCGTGCCGTGCTGTGCCCTGCCGTGCCCGGGGAGACTGGAAGAGGAGTGGAGCCGACTCCCCGGCAGGTGTGAATAATTTATCCGGCGCGGCAGCCGTTGCCGGCAGTGGGCGAGGTGCGGCCGAACACGGCTTGCCTTTTAAGCAGCCAGCCCTCCGGAAGCCGCCTGTCTCCTTAGCATAATGTCAAGGCCCCGCGACAAGGAAAGACTCTCAGCTTGCTCGGCTGTGCAGACACCTCCGGCTCCCGCCGCGCCACTCTGACCCCTGCGCAGCCATCTCTCCAGCTTCCCAGACCCCATAGCAGAGGGAAAGCCCCTCGCCCCTTAGCACTTGCTCCTTGGGAGCCCTTGGGTGGGGTGCTGGGCAGCGCCCGGGGTGCAGCTAGGAGGATCGGGGTGATTGCAAGCTTCAGGGAAGAGCAGCGGGGAGAGGTGGGGTGTCATCTGCATCTTATTTGCATATGCAGATCAGCCGGGGTGGGGGGGAGTTCACCAGCACCCCTCTCTAAACCACAGCCTCCCCGGGTGGCTGCAGGTTGCCCTTGCTAGCAAATGACAGGCAGGGAGCCACGGAGAAGGCACTGGGGGTGCTTCTGCCCCTGGGTTTCTGCATCCTGGATGGGTTTGGGGAGCACAGCCAGGCCCCGGGTCCTTACGGCGATACCATCATCTGTTTCCCATCCCAGGCCACCAGAGAAACCCCCTCTCCGCATCTCCCAGGGCTAGACCCGGACGCTATGCCATTGCAGCTGCCTGGCAGCACCTGGGTGGGGACAGAGATATGTTTTTGGGGGGTGTCTTTTGGGTGCAATACAGGATCCCCCATTTGGAGCCATGGGCAGCAAGTCCTGCACCGGCCTGGCCAGGCCCGGCTGCAGCGCGGCGCCAGGGAGGGGGGTGTGCGCCTCCATCTCCCCAGCGCTGGGGGCTCTGATCCGCCGCTGTCTCCCGCTCTCCTCCTCCTCCCACCTGTCTCTGCTCTGATCTTCCCCCACGCTCTCCTGGCAGCTCCTTTTGATCTCCCTCTCCCTTGCCTTTCCCTTCTGCTCCCCTTCCTCCCTTTCCACCCCGCCTGTCTCCCCCCAGCCCTCTTTCCCCCACCCCGTGCAGTCGGGGGTCCAGAGCCGGAGCAGCGCTGCGGATACCAGGCTGGTGTGGGGCAGCCGGTTTTGCTGCATCCCCAGTGCGGCTGATGTCCCTAGCTGGGGGTGTGGGGAGCCCGTCTGCGGGCAAGGGGCTGTGGGGGACTTGCCCCAGCTCCTGCCTGCACCCATATCCCAGCCAACTCTGGTGTCGGCTGGATCCACACCTCTCCCCAAACCCAAGGAAAGAGCTGCCCTGACCTGTCCCCCCCAACAAAGGGCTGGGAGCTCCAGCCTCTCCACCCCAAAGCAGAAAGAGGAGCCGGACGCTTGGGTTCGTCTAACCACAGCTGCCCTCTGCTCCCAGCTAGGAATAGAACCCAGGAGTCCTGGCCCCGGGCCCCGGCTCGAACCGCTGCGTCCCGTCCCGTCCCGTCCCTTCCCTTCCCTTCCCTTCCCACAGCTGGAAATAGAACCAGGCATCCTGGCTCCCAACCTCACGAACCCGCAAGACCCCACTCCCATCCCGGACCCAGGCATCCTGGCTCCCAACCTCACGAACCCACAAGACCCCACTCCAGACCCAGGCATCCTGGCTTCTGGAGGGCTCTGTTCATACAGGGGCCCATACCCAGGAGGGGAGCTCCCAGGTGCAGGAATCATATGCAAAAATCATAGTCATTAATAACAGCGGAGGAGCAGCCAATGAGGCCAGGCCCTGCCCCAGTTTGCCAGGTGGCAGAGGAGCCCTCCATGGCGTGTGTCCACAAGCAGTGCACACACATGCACCCTGCACATGCACTGCTCCTGCTGTGCATGCATCTCACACATGAATGTGCACCCGCACACACTCATCCCCTGCCAGGATATGCCGCTGCATACGTGCAGACAGCTCCCTGCTGCACTCACCCCCCCCACCCCCCTGCCGGGTATGCACA
>NW_005842579.1:123435-129625 GCF_000455745.1 Alligator sinensis
TGCTTTGGTAGTGGTGATCGATCCCAGGAGGGGGCTGGGAGCCCATGGCTGGGCCCGTGGCTCCTAGGGGTGGCACGGTTGGGAAGGAGCTGGCTGAGTTTGGGGAATGGGAGCGGGCACGGTGCTGAGCCCTTCTCTCTGTCTCCCCACTGCAGTGGCACCGACGCGGTTCACGGAGGAGCCTGAGGACCAGACGGTGGTGGCCGGGCAGCGCATCGTCCTGTCCTGCGTCGTGCTGAATTACTCCGGCATCGTGCAATGGACCAAAGACGGCCTGGCCCTGGGCATGGGGCAGGGCCTCAAAGGTAGCTCGGTGTGTCCCCCACATCCCAGCCCCTCTCTGCGGGTCCGGCCCCTGCCCAGCCTGGTGCAGAGGCTGGGACTGACCACCTGCCCTCTCCCTGCTTGCGACTTCAGCGTGGCCACGGTACCGGATCATCGGCACGGCCGACTCGGGCCAATACAACCTGGAGATCATGGACGCAGAGCTCTCCGACGATGCGCTGTACGAGTGCCAGGCCACCGAGGCGGCGCTGCGCTCCCGCCAGGCCAAGCTGACAGTGCTGAGTAAGGGGCCACACTCCCTTGCCCTCCTTTCCCTCTCCCCCTGCCCCCTCGTGCAATGAGCCCCGTCCTTTTTGGGGGCCTGGAGTTGCCAGCTGCATTGTGGGGCATCCAGGCATCACCCGCATTGCAGCACCCCCAGGCCTCAATGGCCACAACGTGCCCAGGGCTAGGAGGTTTAGGACCCGGGTTGGGGGGGGGAGGGTTGGTCCTGGGTCCCCTGCAGCAGCACAGAGCTCCAAGCCCACCTCTCACCCCAACCGCACTCCAGCCCCCTACCCCAAATCGCCCCTCCTTGCTAGGTTTGTGCCAGCTGGGTCCTGGCCCTGGCAAAGACAGTCATGCTGGGCAGGGATGAAGCCCCTGCTACCCCAGCAGGCTGGAGCATCATCTTGCCTGAGGCTGGGGAGCACCAGGGCCAATGCAGCTGTCCGGGAGGGGGATCCAAGCTCTGGGCAACATGCTTCCCCCAGCCCCATCTTCCTGCTGTGCTTGGGGCTGCACATACGTCGCAGGGGTGGGTTCGGTGGAGGCCCCAGGTGGGGAGTTCAAAGGCACCCACATGCTCGCTGCTCTCTCCTCCCAGTCCCCCCTGAAGACCCCGTGATCGATGGAGCCCCCAAGATCCTGCTGCGGGCAGGGACGCCCCACAACCTCACCTGCCGGGCACGCAGCGCCAAGCCAGCCGCCACCATCGTCTGGCTGCGAGACGGGCAGCAGCAGGAGGGGGCTGTCACCACCACGGTATGAGCCCGGGGGCAGGGGAGGATGAGGCACCGAGGCAGGACTCCTGGGTCCCATGCACAGCTCTGGCAAGACGTGGGGTCTAGAGATAGCAGCAAGGCTCCTGGGTTCTTCTCCCCGCCTCGGGACAGGGTGGGAGCACAGCCTTGGAGCCACAGCAGAGGTTTCATGTCCCTATCTCTGCCACCAATGTGCCGGGCGGCCTTGGTCATGTCCCTCTCACATCCTCATGAGTGGAGCAGTGGTGACAGCAAATCCTGCAGACCCCAGGGTTGTGGGGGCTGATCGGATTTTATTTCCACCCCACGCGGCAGGAGGTGCTACCGGACGGCAAGAGAGAAACCACCACCAGCTTGCTCCTCATCAACCCCACCGACCTGGACATCGGGCGGGTCTTCTCCTGCCGCAGCGTGAATGAGGCCATCCCGACCGGCAAGGAAACATCCATCCAGCTCGACGTTCACCGTGAGTCCAGCCTGCCCCCCCATCCCGAGTAAAGGGTCCTGATCCCTGCCACCCTGCACCTCTTCCCCCAGCTGGGATCGGAGAGAGGACAGATGTACCCAGCCAGAAATCGTGTGGGTGGACAGATGGTCATGTAGGGGGGCAGTTCTGGGGGTCCCCGGGTTTTTCAGCCTGTGTCCCGCCCTTGGCATGGAGAGCGATGGTTTCCAGGCCAGCTCCTGGGCACCCGCATCCCCCTCCCTGCCTGGGCCCGGCTGCCCCTCAGCAGGGAGAGGAGACCCCCGGGGCAGGGTCTTGGAGGGAGCCCCCCACCCCATTGGCAGAGGGGGCACCTCTGCAGGCCAACACCGCCACCCCGTGGCCACCACGGAGAATCACTGCTCGGTAGCAAGAATGCCAACGAGGTAGCCTTATTCTCCAGCCCCACCGGGCTACTTGCAGTAGGCTCGCCCAGGGACCCCGGTCTTAGGACCAAAGGGGTCTCTGCAGGCATCTGCCTTCATGCCCAGATGGGAGATCCCAGCCCAGCACCTCTGCTAGGCAATGGAAGAGGGTCGGGGGCCCCCACGCCAGCCTTCAGTGACCGCACGGGGCTCTTTCCACCCCTCCACGCCCGTGACAGCCGTGCCGCTGTGTCCGTCTCCCCCCGGCAGATCCGCCCACCGTCACCCTCTCCATCCAACCCCAGACGGTGCGGGAAGAGGAGCGGGTTGTATTCACCTGCATGGCCACCGCCAACCCTGAGATCAAGGGCTACAGGTGAGATCCTCACAGCTGGCGGGGAGGGGGCTAGAGCCAGCAAGCCCTGGGTAAACCCCCTCCTCCCATGACCCCTTGCTTCTTCCCCCAGCCTTGTCCGGCTGCAAAAAGGTGTTGCATGTATCCTGGGGTAAACGTCCGTGTCCGTGTCCATTGCCTCGGGTTTAATGCTAAAAAAAGCCTTTCTGGAGAAGAGGTCATGGCAGCTTATCCCAGGATAATGCCAAGTGTGTCTGTACCATTATCCCAGGATTGCGTTGTTCAATCACCGGCGCAGTCAGCCCTGACTGACAGGGCGACGTGTGGACGCACCAATCCCGGGCTGTTTTGGTCCAGGGACAAACCCAGGTGCAGGTTATCCCAGGATAAATGCTACATCTGTTCCTGGCCTGATGGGGCTGCCTCCTCGCTTGCCAGGTGGGCCAAGGGTGGGCTGCTGATCGAGGATGCCACGGACAGCCGGTATGAGACACAGGTGGACTACACCTTCTTCACGGAGCCCGTCTCGTGTGAGGTGCACAACAACGTGGGCAGCACCAACGTCAGCACCTTGGTGGACGTGCACTGTGAGTGGCACGGCCGAGGCGGGTGGGGGGTGGCAGGGGCGGCTGGCATGGCCCCGTCGGGCTCACAGTGGCTGCCCACTTGCAGTCGCCCCCCGCATCGTGGTGGAGCCCAAGCCCACGACCACCGACCTGGGCTCGGACGTGACGCTGACCTGCGTGTGGGCTGGCAACCCCCCGCTTACCCTCACCTGGACCAAGAAGGGCTCCAACATGGTGAGGTCCTTGCCCCACCCCGCTTCTGCCCCTGACCCCTGCGGGACCCCCCTCGGGGCCATGGGACTGATGCTGGCTCTATGTCTGTGCCAGGTGCTGAGCAACAGCAACCAGCTGTACCTGAAGGCGGTGACGCAGGACGAGGCGGGGCAGTACATCTGCAAGGCCATCGTGCCCCGCATCGGTGTGGGCGAGCGCGAGGTCACCCTCTACGTCAACGGTACGGCTGGCCCGGCCCCTCGGCCGCCAGGGGGACACGGGGCCCTGGCAGTGCTGCCTGGGGCTGGGCATGGGACCCCGGTACTGATACTCAGGGTACAGTGCCCCAGTATTGATGCCCAGGGCATGGTACCCCAGTGCTGACACCCAGGGCTCAGGGCACAACACCCCAGTACTGACACCCAGGCATGGTACCCCAATACTGATGCCCAGAGCTCATTGTACAGTACCCCAGTCCTGACACCCAGGCCTGATACCCCAGTACGCAAGGCACAGTATCCTAGGGGTCAAGGGTGAGGATACCCAGGGCTCAAGGCATGGTATCCTAATACTAATGCCCATGACTCGGGGCTTAGGGCCCACTACTCATACCCATGACGTGGTACCCAGGGGGCAGGACCCCTGTGTCAACAGCCTGGCCTGGGCACCCACCATAATAGTGCTCATGGCCTATCATCCCCATGGCTGAGGGCTCCACAACGTATCCCCTTATCGCCCCCTTATCCGGCCCCACGCCTCGATGCCCGTGTCCCAGGCGCTCTGCGGGTGCATGTGCCACGAGCCCCTGGCCCTGAGCCCAGGGCTTCTGGCAGCCTGGACCCCACTGCAAAGCCCCCCGTGCTGAGCTGTACTCCGTCCCCCCACAGGACCCCCCATCATCTCCAGCGAGGCTGTACAGTATGCAGTGCGTGGCGACCGCGGCAAGGTGGAGTGCTTCATCGGCAGCACGCCACCCCCCGACCGCATCGTGAGTCACCCCGAGTCCATCTGTCTGCCCCACAGGCTCCCTCCATCCATCCTGCCCAGTTGGTCCTATCTACAGACCCAGCCCCACAGCTGGGGCAGGAGCTGGAGGTCGTGCAATGAAGGGGAGGCAGTGGGATCCCCCCAGACACCGGGGTCCTATGGGGGTGGTGGGGGGTGCAGAGGCCCCAGGTCCCCCCGTGCTGATGGACCCTGTCTCCCCACGCCCGCCAGGCCTGGGCATGGAAGGAGAACATCCTGGAGACGGGCACACTGGAGCGGTACACAGTGGAGCGCAGCACCACGGGCACCGGGGTCCTGTCCACCCTCACCATCAACAACGTGATGGAGGCCGACTTCCAGACCAGCTACAACTGCACCGCCTGGAACGGCTTCGGACCCGACACCGCCATCATCCGCCTCGAGGAGCGGGGTACGGGGCCCGGGCACCGGGGTTTGCACATGGGTGCAGCAGGGAAGAGGGTTGGGGACAGCTTTAGGAGCCAGGACTCTTGGTTCTCTCCCGAGCTCCAGGGAGGGGTGGGGGAGGGTGTGCTGGGTGCGAGGGGGTGGACATCAGGTCTCCTGTTCCAGCTCTGGAAGGGGAGAGAGGTCTAGTGGTGAGAGCTTGGAGGGGAGAGATGGATCCAGGACCCCTGGTTCCATTCTGAATAAGGCGCGGGGGCCCAGGAAGCCCTTGGCTCTTGGTCCTGTGCCCCCAAGACCCCTGGGCCCTGTCCCAGCTCACCCCATCTACCCGTTCCTCATAGAAGTGCTGCCCGTGGGAATCATCGCTGGAGCCACCATCGGGGCCGGCATCCTCGTCATCATCTTCCTCGTCGCCCTTGTCTGCTTTCTCTACCGGCGCCGCAAAGGGAGTGAGTTGGGGGGGCAGGGGAGACTGGGGGGGTCTGGACACTGGGGCTTGGAGGGGATCCTCCTACAGTAGGGGGCAGGAGCAGCCAGTAGAGCCGGTCTGTGCATCCATCTGCCAGGCCGCAAGGACGTGACGCTGCGCAAGCTGGACATCAAGGTGGAGACGGTGAATCGGGAGCCGCTAACCCTGCACCCGGACCGCGAGGAGGACACGGCTAGCGTGTCCACTGCCACCCGTGTCATGAAGGCCATCTACTCGGTGAGAGGCTGCAACCTTGCGCATGGGAGGGCGAGGGGTTCAGCACCCAGTGTCTGGGAGCCCGGACTCTTGGGTTCATGGAGAGGCCCCTGCTGGGACCCCCGTGGGGGCAAGGAGGGATTGGGCCCAGGCTGGAGGAGCTGAAGCCTGTCCCCCCACCTCTCCCTGCGCAGTCGTTCAAGGACGACGTGGACCTGAAGCAGGACCTGCGCTGCGACACCATCGACACGCGGGAGGAGTACGAGCTTAAGGTGAGCCAGGCGGGTACACGCGTGGCACATGTGCACAAGAGACTGCCTATGCATGCACACTGGAGGGGTGCAAGCCAGGACTCCTGGGTTCTTCACCCGGCTCGGGGTGGGGGTGGGTCTTGGCATGGAGGCCAGGACTTTCGGGTCCTTTTCCCAGCTGGGCACAGCCCTCGACTCCAGCGGGTCACCCAGACTCCTGGGTCCGTCTCCCAGCCCCAGCAGCCTCTTCCGCTCTCCCCCCACTAGGACCCAACCAACGGCTACTACAATGTGCGCGCCCACGAGGATCGGCCAGCCTCGCGCTCAGTGCTGTACGCTGACTACCGTGCGCCAGGGCCCGCCCGCTATGACACCCGTCCAGCCTCACGGCTCTCGCACTCCAGCGGCTATGCCCAGCTCAACACCTACGCGCGGGGGCCAGGCTCTGAGTACAGCGCCGAGCCCACCCCGGGGCCTGCGCCTGGCCCCGCCACGGGTGACACGGCCAGCCAGCTGTCCTACGAGAACTACGGCGGGGGGGGGGGGCGGCC
>NW_005842579.1:130340-130579 GCF_000455745.1 Alligator sinensis
CCCCCCCCCAATGCACCCACAAGGGAGAGGAGCCATTTCCCTACTACGTGCCGGAGCCTGGAGAGGCAGAAGGGCTGGGGGGACCCAAATACCTAATGAGGGGTTAACAGTCGCGCCAATGAGGGGTTAACAGTGAGGCAGGGGTGAGGGGCACTGGAGTCTCCCCCAGCCCCAGAGCCATCAGGGGTGCACACAGTGAGTCCCGGGGGATGCTGGGAGCAAGAGGGGGGGGGGGGGGG
>NW_005842579.1:130899-140068 GCF_000455745.1 Alligator sinensis
CCCCTGCCCCCCCCCAGCCAGGACACAGCGGGGAGACGTCCCCCTCCCCGCTCCAGGTCCGGCTCGGAGGCTGTTGTGGGGGAGAAGCCCCCGCAGCCCTGTATGCACGCCCTCGCCCCCGATCCTCCCTGCCCCACAGCCGAAGGGACCTTCAGGGCCCCACGTCCTTGCCCAGCTCATGACATCGGGCCTCCAGCCCCAGCGCCCGGAGTCCCGCTATTTCCAAAGAGTCTCCCGAGCCCTTGGGGGTGGGAGGAAAAGCTTGAATCCGTGCCCCTCGCCAAAAAAAATCTCACCTTCCTGGCTTTCGGGAGGCCCCGAATCCCCCTGGGGCTGTGCTATAAGAGCTGGACCTGGGGGCCTTGTCCATGCTGGGGGGGTCCGGGGAGGGGCCTGGCCTCACCAGCGAGGATAATAACCTATGCCCACCAAGTGATGCTGTCTCACCCAAGGGCACGGGCTGTCCGCGTGGGACGAGGGTGGGGGGAGGTTTCTTTATATGAATGTATATAAATATATATTTTATATAAATATCTTGCCGATGCAAACTCTTGCAACTCTGCAGCCGGTGTTCTTCTTGCCCGGAGATCTGCCCGAAATGTCCGGGCGTCCGGCAGGGAACAGCCAGCCCTTGAGCTGGCAGGGGGGAGTTTGGCCAAGAAGCATGCAAAGGGCATTGGGGGTGTGCAAGGAAGCTGGGCCAAGGGGTGAGAGGGGTGAGATCACCCCTCCATGGACCTCAAGTGCCTCTGAGCTGGGGGAGCTGGTTCAAAAGAGTGTCCTGGTGCAAGAGAGCTGGGGACCCCCATTCTCCGGAGCCAAGCAAGTGATTTGCATTCGGGGGGGTCTCCCTGCTCCTCGGCATCCAAGTCTTGTGGCAGGCAGGATTTGGCCCCTGCTTTACCTGCCTCCCCACTTTGTGAGCAATGTTCCAGCCACGCTCTCCAGCACCACCCCCCGCCACCCACGTGCCCCCAGCACTCTCCGCCGCGTCGACTTTGATTTCCTTGCGGGCGCATTTTCCACCGCAGGCGGCTGGATGGCAGCAGTGCGTGGTTGCTGATGGATGCCGAGAGCTGCACAACGAGCTCCAGGGGACTGAGGGTGGATGCTGGGCCCTGGAGTTGGGGGCACCCTGGGACCCTGATCTCCACTGGGATCCCTGGCAGCAATACCCCCTGCCTCCACCTCCACTGTCACACCTCAGCCTCCTTCCCCACCGTCCCCCCACTCACCAGCTCCCCTGACCCATTTCACAGAAGCTTTTAGCAGTGAGCGGGTGCCAGCAAGGGGCACACAGGGGCTCAGGGCCTTGCTCCACACCGCGGCGTCCAGGGAGCCCTGCGAATGGGTTAGCTTAATGATTTTGTTTCCCTACAAATGTAGCCTATTACGTGGTGTGTTTCCACGCCTGGTTTATTATGCATGAGCCAGGCAATTTGCTCGCGGCTCCCGGGACCCATCTGAAAAACAAAAAGGTGCTTTGTCATTCTTAATGGCTTTTGCTGGAGCATGGAATGAGAGAGAGAAAGAGAGAGAGAGGGAGAGAGGGAGGGAGGGATAGACGGACGGATGGATAGATAGGTAGGTAGATGGATACATGGTCAGACGGGTATGTAGATGGATAGATAGATACACAGATAGATGGACAGGTAAATAGGTGGGTGGATGGATGGATATGCAGATGGATAGGTGGGTGGGTGGGTGGATGGATGGACTGATGGATACAAAGCTGGATGCATGGGCAGATGGATGGGTGTGTGGGTAGGTAGGTGGTTGGATGGATAGGTATATAGATGGGTGAGTGGATGAATGGATGGATAGGTAGGTAGGTAGATAAGTGGATGGATGCGTGCATAGATGGATAGGTGGGTGGGTGGATGGATGGATACACATGCGGATGAATAGATAGGTAGATAAGCGGACGGATGGATGGATGGACACTTGGATAGATAGATACATAGATGGTTAGGTGGATGAATACACAGATGGGTAGGTAGGTAGGTAGGTGGACAGAAGGATGGACACAGCTGGATACATCGATGGATGGATACACACACGTGGATGGATGGATGCATAGAAGCATGGATGGATGGATGAATGGATACACACACAAATGGATAAATTGATAGGTAGGGAGATAAGTGGACAGATGGATGGATAGATAGATAAGTGGATGGATGGATAGATGGACACTTGGATAGATACATAGATGGTTAGGTGGGTAGGTGGGCAGACATACACAGATGGAGAGATAAGTAGGTAGGTAGGTAGATAAGTGGACAGATGGATGGACAGCTGAATACATGGATGGATGGATACACACATACGTGGGTGGATGGATGGATGGATGGATGGGTAGGTAGATAAGTGAATGGATGGATGGATGGATGGATGGATGGATGGATGGATGGATGGGTAGGTAGGTAGGTAGATAAGTGAATGGATGGATGGATGGATGGATGGATGGATGGATAGGTAGGTAGATAAGTGGATGGATGGGTGGATGGATGGATGATGTGTGTCTGTGGATGGATGGAGAGAGACAGCAGCAGGTGTACAGAGGTGGAGGAAAAGAGATGTGGCCAGATGCAGACAGAGGTGATCTATGCAGAGACAGGCAGATGCACGGCCCTGGATGTGGACAGACACCGAGGCCAGGTCCCTCTTCACCTGCACCCCCCTGCACCCCACACCGCTGCAAGACTTGCACAACAGCAGCGTCTGAGCCCCGTCTCACGGCCCCCCCGGCCTGGCCCGCGCCGCCCGCCGGGAGATGACCTCATCAGCGTTATCGCCGCGCTTGCCTGATGACTAGATCATCTCTGCGATTCCAGCCCTGGAGGCATCTCTCTCTCTCTCCTCATGCGCAGCAGCATCATTTCCCAGGGAAATGAATCTCCCTTCCTCGCCATCCAGCTAATTTATTCCAGGCAGCCAAGATGTATTCTAATTTATTCCACAGGATGAAACGCGCGTCGGGCCCTCTCCGTGGTGCCGACGTCTCTCGCCTTGTTCTCCCCTCCTGCTTTCATCCACCGTCGCCTTCCCGCAGACGCGACAAGGCTGCGGCTGTCAGAAGCACCGAGGAGCAGGGGAGAAGGGAAGGGGCCTTTCGGGACAGCGGGGTGGGGGGTATCGTTCTCCTGCTGCGATCCCTGCATGTTCACGCTCACCTTGGTGCCACAGGCCCTAGGTGAGCACAGCTTCAGAGAACCGCACACCTGGAAAAGGCAGGGGAGTCGTGAGCAATGCCACCAGGCCCAGACCCCCTAGGGGCATGGTTCTCCCAGGGGCGTCTGGCATGACACTGAGTCAGAGCTGGATTCCCAGCCAGGCCCTGATGCCCCTGGAGCTCTGCCACCTCCAGGGTCCAACAAGTCCGAACCCCTTTAGCCCACACACCCCCTGGGCTGCAAGGTCCCTGCGACAACCCTCCTCCATCCGTTGGGACACACTTAGGGTACAGTGTCTCAGTACTGATCCCCAGGGCACGGCACCCCAGTACTGATACCCAGGGCTCAGGGTACGATGCCCCAGTACTGATGCCCAGGGCTCAGGGCATGGTGCCCCAGTACTGATGCCTAGGGTACAGTGCCCCACTACTGATCCCAGGGCTCAGGGTATGTGAGCAACTATGTAACATGGCCAAGGTCACATAGGAAGCCAGTGGCAGAGGGGGAACGGAGCCCAAATCAGGTGGCCCTCCTTGAAGGACAGTTGTGGGCTGCATTTGGGTGAGCTGAGCTAAGCAGGAAAGGCAACCCAGCTCAGCAAAACCAGGCCGGGAGGCTCCCAGCCCATGGAGACCATGTCCGTGCCAGACCATGGGGACCACCTCCTCCAGCCTGAGACAGTGTTGCTATGAAGACAGAAATGAGGGGGGGGGGGGTTTCTGAGTGCTCCTGTCTGGCAGATGGGAGAGGAGAAATCACCTCTCACCCTCAGGCTCCGGCCCCTTCCTGACACCTTGCACTCACGAGAAGCCCTTTCTTCCTTCTCTACCAGCCACGACCCCTGAGCCCAGGCCTGAAATGCCAGGCCCTGCCCAGGCCCTGTTGCTCAGCCTTATCAGGAAAACATCTGCCATCAAGCAGGGTGGGAGCGGTCGATGCCAAGCAGTCCGACAGCTACAGCAGGTTTAAAAAAAAAACAACCCCAAAGCAAGAAAGCTCCCTCCAGAAAGCCGTAATTTGTCTCTCCGAGCCCAGCGCCTGATGATAACCCGCTGCAGCCCAACAGAGATAGGATGCCATCCTCGCACGCTGCTTCTTGCTGTCATGCTGGAATTTAATCTCTCAGCCCTGTGCTACCCAGGCTGGCGATAAAATATAATTTGATTTCTTTCCTAATAAGTCAGGAACTCCTGGAAAGAAGACAGGCTGAGGAGGGAGGACACGAGGTCTTAAAGGTACCGAGCTGGCAGCACCATGATGACTTCTCTCCTCTGAGGATAAAAGGGGTCACATCCAGGGGCCCACAGCACCTGTGTAGGTCTGTGTTGGCAGGGAGGAGACTCAGGAACCATCCAGGACCCAAGGGAGAGCGAGGCGCAAGCCACCAGCATCATTTTGTTCAGGGAAGGGGGTCTAACTGGGGACACCCGGGTTCTCTTCCTGACTCTGGGAGGAAAGGGGATGTGGCAGATGGAGGATGAGCCAAAACTCCTGGGTTTACCAGCTAAGTGGGGACTGGGAAGAGAAACACCGAGTCAGGACTCCCGGGTTCTCTTGGCAGCTCAGGGACTTGATTGCGGGGAAGCAAGAGCAGACACCAAGGTGCTTGGATTTGACTCCGTCGGCCTGCTCACAAGCTGCCGTTCATCCCGTCTGTGCCTCCATCTCTGTGATAAAAGCACTCGTCTCCCCGGCAGATCCAGGAGTGGCTCATCCTCAAGGATCAGGCACTGCTTTGCTCTCCGCCACTCCCTGCAGTGCCTGGTGCCCGGCCTGCCGCAAGCCCAGGCACAGCACATGCCTTGCCCGGGAAACGTTTCCTTGTTATTATTTATGGAGAAGACACACAAGGGCCCTTTATGGTGGAGCACGGTCGCACTTTTCTGCACGGGTCCCTTTACACGGCTCTGTGAAAGGTGCCTCCATCCTCCAGCCGGATATTTCACGCAGGACACGGAGCAGCCGGGAGTTGCATTGAGAGGCCGAGTTGTCCGATGCTCAAGCAGGGAGATAACCCTTCTAGGGGCTGGCTGGTCTCCCATCCCCGTAGCTCCTGGGCTCCTGACCAGTTTCTGGCAGTTTAAAGCCCTCAGCTTCATTCAAGGTCCCTCATTGCTCAGTTCAGGGTGAATCCTAATCATGGCACCTTGTCACTGCAGCCGAAACGTGTCTGCAGCCTACGGGGTGTTTAAGGGCTGGCGCAAAGAGACCAAGTCAAGAGAGACGCTCAAGCTGAGCCCCCCGGCCCCACATCGGCCAGGCCTCCTGCACAGCGGAAGCGCAAGGCGCTGGGTGAGAGCGGGCGGCGGATGCTCCAGAACTGCTCAGCCGGGCGGTTCCCGGAGCGGGCGGCCCCCTCCCTCCCCGCCGCGCCGGAGGGATGAGCGCGCCCCCGGGGCAGCGCTCAATCGAGTGCAACTAAACGCGGAGCGAGCGATGTGCTCGTAGAAGGGAGTCCTCCGCGCTGCCCGGGGCGGGTCTGCGCCATCTGCCCACCCTGCACAGCCCCTGCAGTGGGGCGGGAGTGGGATCTCACCCCTGCTCCTCCGGGGGGCTCAGCTCCAGCCCCCATCTCCAGCACATGGGCATCCTCGCTGCCCCTATAGCCTACGGGGAGCCCCATGCAGGGTGGGGGATCCACATTTGCCCCCCTCCACCCCACGCTTCCATCCCTTGGAGGACCCTGCCCTGCAAGCCCCCACCCCCCTATCCCAAGGGGCCCCTATCCCATGGGGACCCCTTATTCCATAGGGACCCCCACCCACTATCCCATTGGGCCACCCGCCCCTCCCCATAGGACTCCCCTGAACCAGGGCTGCCCATAGCCCAGGACAGCTGACTGCCTGCCCCTGAAATCCCGCGAGATCTGGGTCCCGCTTCTCGCGAGCGCAGTCCCCGGCGCAGCGGTGGGCGGGGCCGAATCTTGAAGTCCTCCCAGAAGCCCCGCCCCTCGGTGGGGTGCCGCGCGTATCGTCATCAGTAAGTGCCCCAGGGAGCGGAGGCCCTGCGTGGGGGAGGGGTCCTCGCAGCCTCTTGGCGCTCTGGGGTGGCTCGGCAGTGCCTGACACGGGGGATGGCGCTGCGGGGGGTGGTTGGAAAATCCCCGGGGGCGGCGAGAGGGGTTCCCGGGGGTCCGAATGGGCTCCCTGGAGCGGGGACTGGGAGAAAGTTGCCGGTCTTTTGTGCAGGCGCGTCGCGGTCACCCCTAGACTGGGGTGGGGGGTCCCAGTACACCCCCGCCCCCCCATTTAGTCCCCAAGCTCCTTGGGGGTGGGGGTTAGGTCCCCCTCCCCCACTGCAGCCTGCTGCCCATGCACTAGGGTCTAGACATGTGCTGGAGCTCCCCCTTGCATCCAGACCAGGGGATCGGGGCCTTTTCCTCCCGTCTCCACCCCAGGGTCTCGTCCTGGGTCTAAATCCAAGCCCTGGAGCCTGAGCCATGCAACAGGGCCGGCTGTGCAGAGCAGGGAGCCCGCGGGGATAGGGGAAGGCAGGAGGGGCAGAGTTAAGGGGATTTGGGCATCTCCATAGTAGCTTTGTGACGCCCGGCCGCTCCACGGTCGAGCAGGGACTGGCTCGAACAGCCTGTGACTGTAGCAATAATAATTGGTCAGGGAATTAATAATAATAATAGGTCTGGTCCTTTATATTTTGCCCCCCTTCACACACACGCAGTTGCTGAGCCTGTAGGTTGCACTCGGTTGACGAGCTCAAGCCTTTCTTGGGCAGCTTGGAGCGTGCGGGGGGGAGGAGAACGACGGCAGGGAGTCTCATGACTCCCAGAGCTGGTGCTTCGGGAGGAGAAAGCCCACAATACAGCGGTGACTCGTTTTTGCAATAGACAATTGCAGCTCTTGGGGAATGGTGAGGCCCAGCGTGGGTCGGCTGAGGCTCCAGGCTCACTCACGTTGCTCCAGTTCCCGTGGTTCTTTATTGCCCGGGGCAGCAGCGTATCACGAGGTGCACGAGGGCACTATACACGTGCTGCCGCTGGGTGCTGAGCGCAGCAGGTGGACGTGCTCCAGCCAGGACCCAGGCAGGGAGGATGGGGCTGAGCAGGGAGATGAGACCTGGGATGAATCCTCCAGAACAGACTCCTGCTGTGAACCGAGTACCCCTGTTCTGCTGCCTGGAGTTGGAGGCTGGGAGCTGAGCTGATACAGAGAGAGCCTATGTAGCAGCTTTCTGGTAACTGGGAGGTTGCCCCAGGCAGGCCATGCTCCCGGAGGTCATTGACTCCCCGCCCATGCTTTAAAGCCCCTTCATGTTGCCAAAGCACAGTCCTTGTGCCAGCCCGGGCATGCATCAGTGCATCCATCTGAATGCACGAGGTTTGGTGCGCGGCGGCCTGTGTCCTCAGTGGTTTTCTCGTCACCACTCAACAGCCCTTTTGGAACTTTTGCCCGGAGGTGCAAAGTCCTCGTCGCCTTTGGGAGCTGCAGCTGCTCCGCGCCTCTCAACAAAGTAACCTAGAAGGTCTTGCTATCCTTACCAGAGAGGGCAGGACATTCCCGGAGGCCGCTTTGTGAAATCTGCCATGATCAGGCTTTCGCATCTCTTTCCACTGTGCTGTTGTGATGGGAGTGCGCGTGAGACAGAGAGCGAGAGGATTAATTAGGGTTTGCAAAGTGCTCTGGGACCCTCCGAGGGAGGAGGCTACTTGTAAAGTGCTAAGCAGTGTTGCCATCAGCGCAGGCCCAGGAGGGAATATTCCACAGAAGAGTCTCGATCACTAACGCTCTGTGATAAATTATAAAACACTGCATTTCTCTCCAATGTGCATTCTCTTCCCCGCTCCCTCAGGCAGCCCGCTCTGTTGCCTGCTGGTAGGAACGTCCTATTTTACAACACAAGCCTTTCGGGGTTAAAAAACAAAATCCCCTTTCTGATTATTTGCGGGAGCGAAACACAGCGGCAGCCCTTTGTGCTTCCCCATTGCCGTGCCTTTCATCTGAGGAGGAAAAAGCATCTTGCAGACAATAATGAATTAGGCTTCCCAGCCCCCTGCGAAGCATTCCTCTTCCCTCAGGAGGCAGGAGTGAGCATCGGGACCTGGAAGTGTAATATGAATTGTCTAATCATGGCCCTGCTTAGTGGGGCTGGTTCTCCATTGCCCTGTGCTTTGCATGATCAGTTATAGCTGTGCAAAGCGAGTATGAAACCCAGAAGTGTGTTTGACCCACTTTGCACTGCTGTATGTGATTGCCTGGTACCACGTGTAGCCAGGAATCGGGCCCCAGGTGTTTCTCCAGCCCCCGGCAGCATCGTATGCAGTTGCTTGGCAAACATTAATGGGTTTGTCTACACGCTTGGGATGCAGAGAAGTTAATATTAACATTGCTCCCATTTGGAGGAGGGGAGGGCAGGAGACTGGGGCCTGGATATGTTTGGGCCCTGCCTGTTCCCAAGTATTGACTGTTCAGGGTTTAACTCCTGGGTGGAGGAGTTTAGTGATTTTCATGGACATGACTACCTTTCTAGAGGGGAGGGAGTTGGGAAATGGGGGTGCCAGACAGGAACAAGGGTCTTAGATGCTGAAAGTAACCTCCTGAGGCAGCCAAGCAGATGATGTAGTGGCTGAAACTAGTGATGCTGTGCTGCACATGGCCAGCTGGCACCCTCGGGCAGGTCTGCTGTGGTCTCCTAGTGTCAGGTTATGCAGTGAATTGCACTCATGGTAGCTCAAGCCGGGGTCCTCAAGGCTTTCCACTTGGCAATGGAAGTGTCTGATGTCCCTGGGGGGTCTAAACAGGGAGACCCAAGAGCACCCCCAGACTGTCAGCCTGGGCTGGGAATGCAGCCTTCATCAGTACTGGGGACAGAGTTCAAGTCCTGCCATGTCCTGCTTGCAGGTCCCTTCCTTATCGCTCTTGCTCCAGGCTGAGTCAAGCTTCTGCTGCCATCTGATCTGAGGGGAACAAATGGCTCTCACCATCCCTGAACCTCCTGGACCTGACAATGACTGGTCACTGAAAAGAGCCCCTGGGTGCCCT
>NW_005842579.1:140078-155951 GCF_000455745.1 Alligator sinensis
CCTCCTTGCTCTGTACCACCCGTGTGAAAAATACTGCTCCAGCCTGGCTGGGTACATACGGCACTGCCATGATTTACCAGGCTCCTCACCTACCCAGTCTTCAGGTGCAGACAGTTAACATGCAGCCTTGCTCATTGGCAAGCTCCACTAAGGCATCTTGAGAGGCAGGGAACCAAAGGAATAGCCATGCTAGCCATGTTCCAGCTGGTCATGCAGGGGAGCTGTTACCCTGTGCTGGGGGTTCAAGACCCCCCTGGTCATAGGCAGTGAAGTCTAGTGACCAAGTGATGCAGTTGGGGCTGGGGAGGGCCAGGCTCTGCTCCCCTCTCCAGGCAGCTCGGGAGCCCATGAATGTGGTCTCTTCTCTGTTCACTGCCTCTTGATGCAGGCAGCTATGGCACAGGGGCTGCGCAGGGGGCTTTGGCAGCCATAAGTGATTCTGCTTCCCATGCTGTAGCTCTGTGCAGGTGTCTCCAAGCCCACTGTGCAACTTCATGGAGAAGGCAGCCACCTCCTGCATGGTTTTCCTTTGAGCCGTTGTGCATTGCCCATGGCAGGATAACACCTGGGCTAATGCAGACTAACTACATCTAGGATCCATCGGGGTCACTGGGCCAGTGCCTTGGGGGTTGCCTTGGCTCTGGGAGACCTGGGTCTCAGCCTCTGTTCTGCCACAGACTCCCTGGATAAGTCTGAGCCTTTCTCTGCAGCTCGGGTCTGGGTGTGCATGACAGCTTAGCAGTTGTCCCCACCTCAGATAGGGTAGGGAGAAGAGATGCCACTAAGGGCCTCAGAGGCTTAATTCTGTGGGAGTCCGTGTGCGCCAGAAACCAGCCCAGATGCTGCAGGGTGTTGGGTGATGTGAAAATCCTGGGCTCATGGGGTGGAGCTGGCTCACCCGCACGCTCCAGGGCACACATCAGCAGGATCAAGAAGGAAGTGCAGCATTGCATAGGCCACTAGGTGCCTGACAGGAGTCGTTCACCTGACACAGGCTGCCAGTCCAAGACAGCAGGACTTAAATGATGCATGTGCTGGTCCCTGCCCTGCTCTGGATACATAACTCAGGCCGGCAGGCAGGCTCCTGGCCCTGGCACAAGCAGCCACAGCCTGAGCTAGGGCAGTAAATCTTTGCAAAGTGACTGGTTTTCCGTGGGCAGCAGGTGATGAATGGCCATGGCCGTGGCACGGACCTGTCCCCTACGTGGAGGGGCTGGAGCTGGAGTTGTTCAGGAGCCGCGGCTCTTTCCTGGGCTTGCAGTCCCCTCTGGTGGAAAGCGGCGGCTGTGCAGCTTCTTGGAGGCTCCTTCTCTCTTTCCTGCCTCTTGCTGTGGTGAGCGCAGGCTGTCGGGCTCACAAGGGGGGCTCCTGGCTGATGTTTCCTACCCAGTGGGAGACAGTGGGTCTGGGGTCCCCTCTGGCCCTGCAATCACTGAGTCCGAAGCAGGTGATAAGCTGGTCTGTGTTGTTTTCTTCCTCGCCACGTTCTTCTCCGTGGCAGACTCCATTTCAGCACGTACCCCGGGACCAAGTCACCCGTCATGGGTGTCACCGGCTTCACAGAAACATTGAGGCTGGCTGGGGAGGACCAGCCTTCTGCTCCCCTAACCCCTGCCCCTTGTGTCCCTCCTTGCATGCTACCTTTATGCCTCATGACTGTGACTTCCTAACCCAGTGCATCTGCACATCTTGTTATCTCACACCTGTGTATCAAGGATATTGCCTTTACCCAAAGAGTTCATCTACCTGTGTATCAGGGCTCTTGGGGTGTCCACAGCTCCACAGTCAGGCCATCACCCCCAGCGGGGTCTGCCTCAGCCCCAGACAAGGTCCACAGACTAACCTTCCACCCATTTCATGCTCTGTGTAGCCACTGGAGGGCAGCTGTAGCTTTCTGATGGTGCCAGGGTCTCTTCTGGCTCAGAAAAGCTGAGAGATGTAGGTAGCTACGAAGTACATACATAGTACATAGATAGTCAGAAGTCAAGTAGAAGACAAGGTAGATTTGCACCTTTAGACTAACCACAGTGTGGGGCTGTGCAGGTGTGTGTGTAGCTATATAGCAGGGGTGTAGGATAAAAGATATCGCATTCACCCAAGGAACCTTGTCTGCCTGGATATATAGCACAAACTTTCAAGAGCTGCAGCTCGCTTCATCAGATGTTGTGAAAGATGTAGGCAGGCAAGGTTCTTTGAATAGAGGTGATATCTTTTATTAAAACAACTGAGTAGTTGGAAAAAAAAGTTCTTAGCAAGCTTTCAGGCACAATCACCCTTCTTCAGGCATAGGAAGACAGGTGATTGTGCCCAAAAGCGTGCCAAGAACTTTTCTCCAACTATTCAGTTGGTTTAATAAAAGAGATCGCCTCTACTCAAAGAACCTTGCACCTGCCTGTCTTTAGACCAACATGGCTACAGCCAAAAACCCAGTGAAAGAGATAGATAGATAGATAGATAGATAGATAGATAGATAGATACTTGGGCTAGTCTATAAGGTTCATACTTGCTGCCCTACATTGCCTGAACAGTTGTGTGTCATGCCTATAACTCATGTGCACATGTGTGTAAGGTGTTTAAGACCCAGCTAGACAAAGCCTTGGCTGGGATGATGTAGTTGGGTCTGGTCCTGCTTGAAGCAGGGGGTCGGACTAGATGTGACCTCCTGAGGTCCCTTCCAACCCTCATTTTCTACGATTGCATGTGCCCAGGTTGGGTAGCTGCGACACCACCACTCTTGGCATCAGGAGCACATATAACTGTTACACATGGCTGTGTCAGGGAACGTGGTTTTCGCCTGAACTTGGACTCATGAAAGCCCCGGGATTTTTGCCCATGGGAACTGTGTGTGCAGGAAGCCCAGCAGGAAGTGAGCCTATGTCTTGATGCAATCACAGACTGCCCCTCCAGCTGTCCACCCTCCCTTCTCTGGCCGTCTGTCTGCCTGTTGCAAATGCTAAAGTACTCAGAGGCTGAATTTAGCTTCTGGCAGCAATCTTCCCAGCTTCCAGACCTCTCTCTCTCTCTCGCTTGGGTCCATTCCAGGTAGCTCCATGCAAGTGACTGGAGCCCCTGGCTCTACCCTCCAAGGTGTATTCTCCACCCCTTATTATGCCTCACCTCCGTCTTGTTGCCTCCACATGGAAACAACCTCGGTCCTCACAGCTGAGCTGTGCTTGGGGCTGCTGGGTCCTGGATCAGACACCCCCCCCTCTCCCCCCCCCCCCCCCGCCCCCTCCCAGCCGTTGGTGTTGAGATGATAAACTGATGCTGGCTTCAGACCTGGGTCTCGGAGCAGGGGAAGTGCTGCACCCGGTTCCTGCCCAAGCAGCTGTTTGTCTGCGGTCTGCAGAGCAGGAGTCTGTGTCTGGGCTGGCTGCAAACTTCCTGCCAGGAGCGATGGATCATAGGTCGGGGTTATGGGGTTAACAGGCGAACCATCGTGCCTTCATTGACCCTAGCACATGTGTGTGAGTGTGACTAAAGTGCACAAGGTTTAGAGTGGGGGCTCCTTGGGCAGGGGCCACATCTTGCTTTGGTTTTGGGAGAGGCCATACTAGTGCTAGCAGCACATCAAGGTGAGGGGAGGTTGCGCTCTTCCTCCCCACAAGGTGCCATGAAGGAGCTGGGCTGTGGTGTAGTGCAGCCACCAAGTGAGAGCTTGGCTCACAGCCTTCTCGCCGCAGCATCCCGTCTGGCTAGGAGCCAGCTACATGCTGGTTGAGGCTGGGGGGACCATTTGGGCAGGGAGAGAGAAAGTGGGGCTGCCCGGCCTGCAGTGCCCGGGAGCTGGGGCAGGAAAGGGGCCCTGTTGTCAGTGCTGGGGCAGGGCTGCTGGGCTCCTCTCTTCCTCCCCACACCACTAACTCAGCAGCTTTGCCCTGCTCCTGGCCTCATCCCCATCAGTTCTGCTGCATCGGGAGTGTGCGTGTGCACGTACACGGGGGGAATTACAGCCCGTGTGTGCACGTACTACGGGGGGAATTACAGCCCTATCACACCAAAGCCACGCACAGCTCATGGCAGTGATTCTTCCCTGCGAAGCCCCATCTGCAATGATGTCCTGAGCATCAGGGAAGCCACTAGTTCTAAAGCAGTGGCCGCATCCTGCCTAGCCAGCTCTGCGCCCTCGCCTCCGGGCTCTCCTGGCTGTCCGAGGCGGGCAGGGCTGTGCTGTGCACTGGGACCCCCTGGCAGCTGGAGCAAACCTGCCCAACCACGGTGGGCACAGATTGGAGCAGCTCTGGGGTTGCTCTAGGTTGTGCTGCAGCGCAGCCTGGCACTGGCAAGCTCCCAGCTTGCTCTGGGCCTTGACGGCTCCCCTACCCTATCTCCTGAGCCGCTGGGAGATGGCCGGCTCTGCGCCAGTCCTTCTGCCAATTGCATCGGTCTCACGTGCCAGGAAAGTGTGAAGCACTGCAGTTCTGAGGACCACGGCAGCGGCTTGCATGGGTGCCAGTGCTACCCCCAGGCATTCACAGAGGAACCCGTCCGGCCACGGAGCTGTCTCATGGGGGGAATCTCTGTGGCCAGCTGGAGACAATGGACTTGAATGGCTTTGGGGGATGAATTTCTAGGCTGGGCAAGTTAACCCTCTATCCCAACCCCCAACTTGGGCTGGGTCTCATTCCTTGTGGATGGTGCTGTGCAGGTGGGTGCTAGGGAGGGGGTGGCAAGGGCAGGAGCTTGATGGGACATCCCAACCCATCTGCCCCCTGGATCCGTGGGGTCTGATGCACAACCCCTGCAGCACTGAGATTGCCCATTTGCAGGAACTGCCTGCAGCTCTGCCCCGTCTCTGTGCAGACTGCAAGGATGCAGGTTCCCTCTAGGCCTTCTCGGGAAGGCCAGTCTTTGCCCCTCAGCACCTTCTGCTGCTTCAGCCCTTTTGCGGTGCAGTGGGTTTCCCCATCAGCTGGCAACTGAAATCAGCAGCTTTCACTTCCTCTCTTGCAAACAAAATGCAGGAGGGGGAAACCCGTGCCACAAGCCCCATCCTGGGAGCCTGACCACCACTGGTCCCTGATCACAGGAGTGCTCCCACAGAAGCACTGTGCACCAGCATTATTTCCCAAGCACATGTGATGGTCACAAGGCTTCACTGAGAGCCCAAGGATGCGTCTTGAGGCTTCAGAAGATGCCACAGAAAGGGACTGGATTAATTAGTCAGCTGGGAGTGGGTTAATTCTCTTATGTGACTTTCCAGAGCAGCAAACAGCAGAGCAGGAAACAGCTGGCATCTCCCCCTCCAGGCTTCCTTCTCCAAAACAAAACATGCCACGACCAAGCTCTGTGCTCCTTTCTTTCCACCCAAACACGCTCCTTCTTTCTGGTTAAGGGCACTCCCCTGTTTCCAGCCATTGGTCTCGCAGCCCTCCGCTGAGCAGGGCAACAAGAATGGGGCAGGAATCCTCCTCCCTGGAAGATGGCATCAAACTGGAGTGAAATCCTTTTCTAAGTGCTGCAAAATGTATCCAGCTCCTGCTTGGAAACACAGATTTTTTTTCCTAGTTTTGGGCTAAAAGCATGACATAAATAAATGCCCACCCAGCCCTGGGGCTGGGATATGGATGAGGGCAAGTTTCCAAGGAAAGCAGATAGTTTCTGCGGAAGTTTTGGGGCAACTGGAAACAGAATTTTCCACCCCAAAAAGTTTAAGCAGGAAGGCTCTGCCCTGTCTTTGTTTATACCTCCCTGCCCCCCAGATCTGCACAAATAGTTCGCTCGGGGTTGCAAGTCAGCCCGGAGCCAAGGACAAGACCCAGGCAACTGGCTCGTGGTCAGGGAAAGAAGACGCTGCCATCCCTTTGGGGAGAGCCAGGCCCCATCTGGGTGTGGGGTTCTCCCTCTCCTCCGTGGCAGGGGCAAGAGAGGAGGTGGTTGGACCAGCTCAGACCCAGGGCCCATCTCTGCCAGTCTCCTGCCTCCCGGTGTCACCCCATTGCTCTGTCTTGTGCAGGGGAAGGTTTTGCCTTGGAGAAACCAGCTCCCCTTGACACTGGAGTGAGGGCAGGTAAGTGCAGCAGGGTCCTTGCAGGGCCTGACAGGGGGGTTCACAGCCCTTCGGGCAGAGGCATCCCAGCCCCGGCACAGGCTGCCAGGTGCGCCAGTGTTTTGCACCAATTTAGAAAGCTGGAGGTTTCCAAGCAGAGGCTGGAAAGGAGTCTGCCTGGGCTGGAGCAGGATCCGGCATCCGGCAGGGGGCTGAACTAGGTAGTCTGAGCTGCTGCATCCAGTCCTATGATTTCAAACGATCTGGTGCAAAACCGGTGCCTATACCGGCCCCAGCACCCTCCTTACAGCACAGCATTTAGCCCCTTGATCAGGGGGATTCCCATCTCAGGAACTACATCCTTTTAGCATCCTGCTGGATGATTCCTCAAGACACCCACGCTCTGTTCTCACCCAGCACCTGGGGTGTGCAGTCAGGACAGCCCAAGCTGCAGCTGGCTGGGAGCATCTCAGTCTCCTCCAGAGGTGCCTAGCGCCCTATGCCAGGCCATAGTAGACAAGCATTCAGCCCGTGCTCATTCGCTCCATGCAAGCTCTAGGCTACAAGCTTCCTGCAGAGTGTGCAATTGGCCAGCTTTGCTCCTCCCCAGCACCGCTCCAATATTAGTCTCTGCCCACGGATGAACAGAGAGCCGCCAGAGTGGTGAGAACATGGATGGTGAAGCGGCCCGTGGCCGTGCCTCTCTCCTGCTATTACTCATGATGCTGATCAGCCTCTGGCCAGGTGAGTGAGACTGTCTGCAGGGTGGAGCGGAGCCAGGCACGTGGCAGCAGAGGAGATGGGTGGGTGATGTGAACTGTAGGGAGGAACAAGGGCTGGAAGGGAGACCATGGACCCAGCAGGTGGGTTTCTCCCTAGTGCGCCCATCTAAATGCCCTTTGTAGCTGGGGAGCACCTGGATGCTGAATGAATACCAGGGGAAGAGTAAGGACAGGCGTGCGGAGGCTTAAGGATCCTCTATCTCAGCCAGTGGAGGTCTGTCGCTAGCTGTTTTCTAGAGCATTGTCTAATCAGGCCAGTAGATGCTGCGTCTGAGCGCGTGAATTCAAGGATTCATGACCGGGTCATGCAACACGCCTGATTTCTTCCTTCTGCTGGCAATGCCAGGGAAGGGAGCCTGTTCCACGCAAACTTGTCTTCTGACCTTTTCTGTGCCACGATCCAGGCACTCGGCTGGCGAGAAGCAGGGCAGCGTGGCCTGGCCTATTTGTACCAGCCAAGGGGCTGATGTGGATCCCCCACAAAAGAGCTTCCTTATCTTTCACTTGGAGAATCCATGGATGCACTGCTTCTCCCCCAACTCTAAGGGAAAACCACACCATAACAGGAAGATCAGATTACCAGGGAGCTCTGCATCCCTATAATGCAATCCTCTGGCCAGATTGAACGTTGCCCAGTAATTGAAGCATCCTCCTCCCAGTCTCAAGCTCTGCTGCTCTGCGATGTGAGGAGATATGACCGCAAAACCAGGCACCGCTCTAACGAGATCGTTTAGGACTTTGCAGCAAGTTATGAGTTGCCCTGTGGTGTTTCTGTGGAGTTCAGACCTGGGAAAGAAACTAAGTAACGCTGAACAAACCCAGGTGCCTCCCCTGCCGCTTCCTCCTTTTGTCACATTATTAGACCCGCACTAGACTAATTCACATCCAGACCCGAACGTGGGGATTTGGTCCCAAGCAGCTCAAATTTGTAACCGTTGTCTGGATAAAGCAAAAATAAGTCTCTCTCTGGAGCATCCGTAAGCTCAGGTTTAAGCCTCTTCAACTCTTGGACTTTTCCGTTGTAATCCAGGGCTTGTCTACAAACGCGCAGATCTTGTGGGCTGAGAGCAGGGATTTGCTGAGATTAATGTGTTCCAGGCAACTTCTGGGTAAACAAGATAAAATTCAGCTGCTCCAACGAGTTCAGGAAACATTGTGATTGTAACAAAGTGACCTGGCTTCGGCATTTTTTCCGACCTGTCATTTCCTTAGAATAACCCGAACAATAAAGCGGGGACCGCGCACGCCACTACCATATATGTAGTGAAAAAGCAGCTGGCAGCCTGAAACGGATGTCAAGATGTCAGGGGGACCCACGCGCCAAAAGGTCAGATGGCCGCTGGCAAATGGCTCGGAAAACCAAGTGGAAAAATGCCAGGTGTGAAGAGAGTAGAAGCACACGTCTTGCATCCTGTTAGCTGCTGGGACGTGCTTTCGTTTTAATTGCCAGCCCTAAAATGAGCTACAAAAGGGTCATTAGAGCAAAGCACGGCAACGGTGTTGGAAGGCAATCCAGGGATTGAGGTATTAGATTCATAGGTTTTGCGGGGGTTGGTTCTGGGTTTTGTATGCCTAGGACAGTTGAAGAGTGTGTGAGCTCCTGACTCCCCAGCCCAGCCCAGCCCCTGGCTTCTTTACTTTTCATTCCATCCAGGAAGAGCACACACCAACTGCTGAAACTTCCTTAGCCTGACGAAGGGTTTTTGAACCCGAAAGCTTGCTTAATAACTATTCTCCAACTATTTGGGTTGGTCTAATAAAAGATATCAGATTCACCCAAGGAACCTTGTCTACCTGAGCTCCTGAATTGCATGGACCCGACTCACCCAGCACTGAATTCAGCACTTTGTTCTGCTTTTGAGGCATTAGCTCAATTTCCCACTTGGCTCTACACTTCCAATGCCTCTAGGAATTGGGAGGAATAACACTCCCCTACTTTGCAGGAGTCTGCTAATATGGGCTGCTGCCTAGAGAAATAGGGTAGCACACCTTTAAATAGCAGGTGAGCCCTACAGAGGGGCTCACCATGTTCAGAGACCAGCCAGGACAGCAGCCCATGGGCTGCATCTTAGTGGTCTCAGTGGTCTGCGCTGTGCCTCGATCGTAATGTGTACAAGCATCCTCAGTGGTCAACTCATCTTGTCTCTCCTGTGTAACCAGCTCAAGATGCGGCTGGGTCCCAGCTGTATTTCTGGCTGGGTTGCACCCAGCTGTGAATCCAGATGCAAGTGGTGGGGGCATCCCCGGAGCCTGACATTTTGGGGAAGGTAAAAGCAGCTGGTTTGGGCCTGATATGCTGTCCTGAGGGCATGGACATCTCCTGTCTCCCTGCATGCGATGCAGCCCCACGTCCCACAGCCCTGGTCATGAGATGGGGGCAGAGTCATTAAGTTCTCTGGAACTGGGAGTTTTGTGCACGCATCAGCATTTTCAGGTCTCAGCTGCCTCCAACGGACCAGATTTTCAGATAAGGTCGGGTGCACGAAGCGCTGTATCTACTGGAAAATCCAGCCCCGGCACTGGGTGCTGAGGTTGAAAGCCAACTTTGAGATCTAAAAAAAAAAAACAAACCATTTGATTTGAATCAGTGCCTGGTACCATCAAACAGTCAGATGCTGCCTGAGTTCCCTTGTCATCCTTTTAGCTGCTCCCTTTCTCTCTCCCCAGCCTTGCCCTGTAGCAGATCGAACATGCGCGGTACAGGAAAGCATCCCACCAGCTCCAACCCACCCAGAAAGATTCCACCTCCTCCCCAGCCCCCCCAAAAAATAAAACCCCAAATGGCCGAACAAAAATAAAGGTGATTGCAAACATTACAGTGGGCTCTCCCCTCTTTGCTACAGCCTCTGTGTGTCCTATTTGGATTGTTACCCCTGTGGGGAAAAGGGTGGGTGTGTGTTTGGGGGGGGGTCCAATGTGTGGCATAAAGGGGCCTTGATCTGGTCCACTAGTAGACCACACAGTTTGCAGCAGCAGCAGTATGGGCAGCATCGCCAGGTAGTGCTTTTACACCGTCTTCTACGTTTGCTCTTTCAGCATGCGAGTGAGTGGTCAGTCTTGGGAAGACATGCTATGTGAGGGCAAAGCTTGGGGGAGGGAACAGGGGGTTCGCTCTCTACCAGGGACTTCATTCTGGGGGGCAGAGCTGTCCTGTCATGGCTCCGGCGCTGGGCAATCCTTCCTCTCTCTCAGCTCTGCAATTCAGAAGGGAACGAAATGGCAGGAGAGGCGGCCGGAAGCAGAGTTTTGCAAGAGGCAAAAAGAAAAGCCAAGAAAGGCAAAGAGGAATCGGCTCAGGCTGTGCACCAGGACCCACAGAGGCAGTGCAGGGAGGTCGCTTGTAACTTGGCCGGCTGAGGGTTTAGGCACAGCCAACGCTGCTGTGTTTAATCTTCTTGGATACTCAAGGCACATCTGCTTCTTCTGCTTTGCAGCAGGAGACGAAAGTAGGGAAATCGCGGCTCATGCTGCTGCCTTTGGCCTGGCTTATGTCGAGCATTGATGTCTGAGAGGTGGCGGCGGGACCCAGGGATCGCTCCGCCCATCACCGGGGTGGGGGAATGACTTCCAATCGACTTTGGGTTCTCTAGCCATGCAGTGCAGTGCTCTCTCTCTGCCCCCAGATGTGGCTCTGAGGTGACGTGACTGTATGCAAACCAGGATACATGTGTTTTTTAAGGCCAGGGAGACTGATTGCCCACGGTGACCCCCTAACAGGCCTCAAACTGTCCCCAGCGGTTCCTTGTCCCCAGCTCCAAGTTCCTAATGGAGCTGGATCCAGAGCTGGCCGATGAGTCTAAAAGTCTCCTGGAGTCCTCAACACTGAGAGGTGCCCCGAGGCCAGACCCCGGGGATGAGCATCAGGATCTGTCTAGAGGGGTCTGTGGAGATCTCTGTGGCTGCAATGGTAGGAGCATTGCCAGCAGATCAAGAGGAGTGATTCTTCCCCTCTGTTCAGCACTGGGGAGGCAACATCTGGAGCCCTGTGTCCAGTTTTGGGTCCCCCACTGCAGAAAGGATGTGAACACACTGGAGACCGTCCAGTGGAGGGCAATGAAAATGGTTCAGGGGCTGGGAAACATGACTGGTGAGGAGAGGCTGAGGGAACTGGGCTGATTTAGCCTGCAGAAGAGAAGACTGAGGAGGATTTGGCAGCAGCCTTCAACTCCCTGCAGGGGGGTTGCAAAGAGGATGGAACTGGGCTGTTGTCTATGGTGCTGGCTGGGGATGTGGCCTGCCGTTCTCAATAGGAGCCGTGTCTGGGTCTGGACTTCCCCACTGGCTGAAAGCTGCCCTTTGCTTCTCATGTAGTTCCCCCTCCCTGCTGCAAAGATTCATTCACCACTGCCCAGGGAAACCTGCAAAAACTAGCCCTGCCATCAGTCTGGCAAACGTACCACTTGATGGTGGGTCCCCCCCGGACCTAATCTCAGCACAGCATAGTGGGCGTTTAGATTGGCCAGTATTGGGAGCCAGAGATATTGGGAATCCTTGTTTCCATCTCTGGGTAAGATGGTTTTGTGGCCAGGCACAGCCATTTGCAAGGGGATTTAGCCCAGGATGGCCCAGGCAGCCAGGGACGGTCCTGCGATGGAAAGGAGGAACCGATACCGTTGTGGTCTCCGTGCACCAGTTGGCCAAGCAGGCAGTGAAGGAGGCTGTGTGGGGGCGCAGCCGTCTGCAGGGGTTCCCCCCATCCTCCTAGGGGCTGTTGCACTGCAGAGGTCCACGGAGATGTGTGGGAGGGGGGAAATGGGGCCGCTTTGAAACTGCTGTTTTGAACAGACCTGGGGTCTTCCCGGGGTCCCCAGAAGCTGTCTCTAAAACCAGCTGAGCCCACAAGTCCCGAGGGAATTTCTGGCGCTGGCCAGACCTTCTACTCAGCTGGGTGCCCTTAGCTTTGGTGGGACCACTATATCAGAGGCCCAGTCCTGGGTCAGGATGCTACTCTGGCACTGTATAAACTCAGGACAAAAGGTCTCTGTTCAAGGGCATTTTCTAGTGAAGCACTAAAGCCCAGATCCTCCAAAGCTGCCAAAGTCCCTGGAGCCCAAACACCCCTAAATACGTCCTTACTGGGTGAGATTCGCCCCTGCCCAGATACTGCAGGGAGTGGGGCGCTGCTTGAGCACCCCTAGCAGGTGGGGCTGGGGCTCAGTGCTTTGAGCAGCACCTTGCTTCCTTCTCGTGCTGCCTCGGTGGCCCCCAAAGCCTTAGGATGACTGGAAGAGACAAAGCCCAGATAGGGGTGTTCCCCACGAGTCTTTGCTCTGCTGATGTTGCTTATGTTGCTGCAATCCCATGTTGCTAATGCTCCTTGTGCCTCTCTCCACAGACCCCCCAACCGGCCACGCTCAGGCCCCACCACGCCTCACACAGCTCACAGCCCGCCGGGTGAACAGGGTGCTGGGCAGCTCGGCCTGGTTGTCCGTGTCCTTGCCTCCGGGGGCACAGGTGAAGGCAACAGAATGGAGCTTCGCCGCAGGGCCAAGCAGCGCCATCGTGGTGGCGGAGTTCAACGACAGGGGGTTGGAGCGGCCAGATCCCAGTGACCGGTTCCAGCAGCGGCTGGAGGTGCCCAATGCCACAGCGCTGGGCATCCGGGCACTGCAGCGGGATGACAGTGGCAAGTACAGTGCCCGCGTGAAACTGCACCCGGCGGTCGTGGAGGATTACGACTTCCACCTCGCCGTCTATGGTAAGAGCCTGGAAGTCTGTCGGGGCTCTGAAACACAAGCAACTCCAGCGTCAGCTCTAGGCCTTGCCACTGCTCATCGTTGGCAGATCCAGAGGGGGAGTCTAGTGAGGGATGAGGGGACTTGCCTGAGGCAACCCAGAGGCAGTGGCAGAGCCCAGGTCCCCACTGATGCTCTAACCGCGTGGCCTAGGGATTCTCACCTAGACCCACTTGGCACCTTCCACCCCCTAAAGTTCACATGTGTGTGTCTAGCATGACCCGCTTTCCACTTGCATTAAATCTCTCCAGCTCTGGTGCCTCTCTGAGCCCCAGAGATGGAGACAAGGAACAATGCAAGTGTCATGGTGGGCACTGATGAGAGACCGCTCCTTCCCCTGGCCCTGGCCTGAGTGAGCCCCAAGGAACAGGAGCATCAGAGATGGTGAAGGTTCAGGCATCTCCTCAGGGCCTGATGGATTTTGGGTGCTGGAGGCTGAGGCATGTGCCAGGGTCAGGTGGGGGACACTTGCCAGGGTGGCTTGGTCTCTGCAGTGTCAGATCCAACCACCTGTCTTCTGCATGCAGAGCCAGTGCCAGCGCCCCGGGCCCACTGCCAGCTTCTGGGCAGCACCCCAGAGTGGTGCAACGTCACACTGCATTGCCAAGCGCCCAGCCAGGCCGCTGTGAATGTGACCTGGGGGACGGGCAACCCACCACGCCCACTGCGATTTGAGCCGCACCAGCTCTCCGTTGATGGCCGGAGCCTGCGCCTGGCCCTGCCGCCCAGTGCCTGGAACGCCACCTACACCTGCAGCATCAGCAACCCCGCCGACCAGAAAAGCGCCTCCTTCGACCTGCATGCCACCTGCCTCCGGGAAGGTGAGGGGCTCAGGGCCTGGCCTTGCATGGCTGCTTCAGGGACTGGGATTGTGGGACCACTGCTGGAGGACCCTGGACAAGCATCTTCCCCTTCTCAGAGACTCGTGTCCCCACTGTCATGACATGGGGGTGCACTTGCAGCCACCGAGTGCTTTGGGGACAGGAAGGGAAAAGCACAAGGCTGGAGGCACTGCCTTTATGCCACCCCATGTTCTCCATGCAGTGGGGAATGGGACCAGCTAGCATGAGTGGGCTGTGGGGCATGCAGCCAGCACAGTGATGGGCTGTGGTGGCCCAGCCTGGCTTCCCTGTCCCCACCAAACCCCCACAGCCAGTGCCAAGCACCCTCCCAGCTCCCCCTCGGCCCTGACCCGTGGCCTCTGCCATTCCAGACCGAGACACGTCCTCCTCCAAGCCAGGCTACGTGGTCCTGACTATCATCCTGCTGGCACTGAGCATTGGTGGTGCCGTCTGGTGTTGGCGCTTCAACAAGAAGAAGTCGGCCCAAGCCAGTAAGTCCTGGGGATGCCAGGTGCTATGCCATGCCTCAGGGAGCTGGGGCTTTGGGAGGGAGGTGCTGCACTGCAATGGGTCTGTTTGCAGCTGGGGAAGGTGTGAGACCACCCAATGCCCCTTTGGAGAAGCATCCACTGAAACCCTTTGCATCTGGTCTGGCTGGCACCTGCACTGCAAGGGGTTCTGCGCAGCCAGGGGATTTGGGGCACAAGGAGGGTGCAGCTGCCCAGATCAAGGTGCTGGGGGGGGGAGAGCTGGGGGGTCTCACCCACCTCTCAGCTTCATGATCTCATTGCAGCTGTGACCCCCCCAGTCCCAGCTGAGCCCAGCTCCTCAGACCCCCAGTACGCGGAAATCCTGCGGAGGAGCCCTCCAGAGGGCAACGACCAGGTGAGCTCTGCCAGGAGCGGGCAAAAGGTGAAGGCTTTGTGGGCAGCCACAGGGACACGAGTTCAAATCCTGCCAGCACATTTGCCCAGCACTGCTTGGGAGGCAGCCCCATGCTCCCCTCCACTGCGCTCAGCAGATGTGGAGCTTGCCAGTGCCCTTCGCTGAAACTGGGGCAAGAAGCAGCTCTCTGCTGCCACCATGGCATGGCTTTATCTGCTCTGGGGAGTTGATGACTTGGGGTGCACTGCAGAGTGTAGACAGCCTGCGCCCTCTGGTCATGCAGCCGGTGCCAGCGGTGCACAAGTGGGCACGTGTGCATCTTGTCCTGGGAGCTGCTCACTGCTACGTCTCTCCACTTCAGGTGCAGGGCTGTGGTGGCCTCTGCCTTGCTCCCATCACTGTGATGTGTGTGTGGGCGGGGGTGTATGGTGTGTACTTGTGAGTGTGTCCTTTCTAGGAGCTGCTGCTCTCTGCTGCATACATCTTGTTCCTGCCCTTTGGTGGGGTTGATGCTCCCCTCCCTGGTGTGTTGCCCCGCACTGGGGCAGAGAGGACATACCATGCCAGGGGAAGCCCATGGTTCAGCCCCACTGGCAGCCTGGGGAGCGGGCAGGCCAGCCTGCAGTCAGCTGGCAGAGCAATGCCAATGGCCTCCTCTCCACTTCAACCTCAGGCCCTGCGGCACCTGGACGGCACCGCGGAGCGGCGCTCACAGAAGGAGGCACTCATCACCACCGTGTATGACCGGATCCACCTGACCCCAGCAAACGCAGCCGAGGTCACCTAAACCGAGCAACGTAAGGGCACGCGCCCCTGCTTTCTAAGAGATCAAGGGAGAAGGGAGGTCCCCAGGGGCTGGGAAGGCCGGGAGAGGATGCTCTTCTGAGCCTGTTATCATGGGCCCCTCACTGCATGGGGACCCCAGGACCAAGCCTCCGGGGGATGGAGGGGGTCAGGCCTTGTCTACACTTGGCTGAGCTGGTTTCACTTGAAATTGGATCAGGAATGAGTCGGTTACACTGGCACAAGCCGTTCCATTTACACCCAATGGAGCTGAACCTGATCCGGATTTCTCCCAGGGATGGGGAGAAGCATGTGAACAGGGGCTGCAACCAGAACAGGGCTCAGCCATCCCCAGTGTCCACTTAGGAAATGGCCTGAGCAACAGACGGGATCTCTGGACTCGCCTGTGCTGGAGCATGTTTGTTCAAGGGGTTTGGGAGCATGTGAGCATGTCTTGGGGCAGGGCCTGGCCCAAGGGACCCTACACCCCTATGAGTGACCTCAGGGACCTTTCTCCTTCCCCCAGGACCCAGCTGAGTGGGAGCTGCGGGGTCGTTGCCACTCAGCACCCTGGCTCCAGCTCGCCCGGTGCTCTCCTGCCCCATGGCTCTCCCACCACCTTGTGTTTTGCAACCTTCCCTGTGCCCCCGGAGCCTGCTGGGGAAAAAGGGACTGGAGCTAAAGCAATGGAGCTGGCTGCAGTGGGAGCAGAGGCTGCAGTTCCCGGGGTGCAAGCCACCGAGAAAAAAGGCCAGAAGGGAGAGGGGCCAGGCTGCACCGGGGGGCACGGCCCATCCAGAAGGGATGTCAGCAAAGCAGAGAGCCACGGTCCCCCTCCCCGCGGGGCTGCCAAGTGG
>NW_005842579.1:156024-168604 GCF_000455745.1 Alligator sinensis
CGGCGTGGCGGCAGAGGACGGGTCGCAATGCCTCTCCCCAGCTCTGAACAGGACGTGGCTACAAGAAACCATTGATCTCCACGTGCAGGGACCTTGAGCTGCATTTGTTGTTCAGTGGTGCTCAGCGAGCGGCAACGCAGCAAAGAGAAGCAGGACTGATCCGCTAATGAGATCTTTGATTTGGGGAGGGTCAGTGCTGCCTGGCTCCAGGGTACAGCCCCAGCAAGGGGGAGAGGCAGCTGGAGCATTAGGGAGGGGAAAAGCTGTCAGGGTAAAGACAGACAGCTGGAAGGGTGAGCGAGGGGCCTGCTTTGCTGCTGCAGCTGGTTGGGACTGAGGGTGACGGGGCCGGCTGGGGTTGCAATGCAGCGCAAGGCCTGGAAGAAGCATCCCCATGATATTCCTGGGTGGGTGAAAGGTACGGGGCTGCCTGGGGCTGGTGGAGGAGCAGCCCCAAGCTCACAGGTATCCTTTCCCAGGACCATGGTAGATGTGCTGATGAGCAAATCAGCAGGGAGGTGCCAGGAGGTGCATGTTACCAGGTGGAACCTGATGAAAGATGTATTGCCCATCTGTCAGGAAATGTACTTTGCTCCATGTGCACTTCCCTAACAACACCTAGAGCTGGGTTGGGATGGGAGGGGGTGAGATCAGTGCCTAGGAAAGGCCTGAGCCTCCCATGGATGGCAGCAGGCTGCAGCCCTGGGTGAAGCGTCCTGTTGAAAGGTGTATTGACCATCTGTCAGGAGATGCACTTTGCTCACATGCACTTCCCTAACAACTCTAGAGCTGAGTTGGGATGCAAGCAGGGTGGGATCAGTGCCTGGGAAAGGCCTGAGCCTCCCATCGATGGCAGCAGGCTGCAGCCTGGGGTGAAGCGTGGAGCTGAGCCCTGCCCAGAGCAGCTTTCTGGGGGTCCAAGACCCTCATCCCCAGCCCTACTCCCTTCTTGCCCTGGGGGGGTGTTACTGCTGTCCATAAAGGGGGTATCTCCATTCCCGTTTCCCTCCATGTATCCAGCTAGGATGGGTGGGGAGTGCTGGTGCTAGGGTTACCCCCTCTGTCCTTGATCCAGAAAGGATCCGGCTCTGGGCTGGGACATGGGGCATTATCAGGATGAAACAAGTGAGGATGAGTTGGCAGGCAGATCTCCTGTGAAACGTGTGTGCGTATGTGTGTGTATACATGTGTATATACGTGTGTGTGTGTGTGTACATGTGTGAAGAAATCACCCCAACCCCCACGTGTCTCAGAGTCCTCTCCTCTTTTCCCCACTTCTGTGAGCACATGTAGCAAGGCGCGCATCTGTTCCCGACGGGGTGTGCCTGTGCATTCATGCAAATATAAGAAAACTATGAAAATTAGCAGCCGGTTGCAGTTGTCTGTGGGGACGTGAGGTGGGTGGGGAAGAAGAAGAGCATCTCTGGTTCTCACTGCCCCATTGTTCAGCCCCAGTGCTTTGCATTCCCAGACAATCCTGCCCTGGGAATAGGGAAGTTCACCTCTTGCCACTTCCCTATTTGGTGATCCCAGAGCTATACATCCTGCCCCAACCAGGAACAGCTCAGTCCTTTGTTTCTCCTGCCTGAGGCTGGAGACCCCCGAGTGATGGGAGCTGCAGCCTGGCTCCCTTGAGACAAGTGGGCCACATGCCTGAGCTGTGTGCGCCAGGTCTCAGCCGGGACTGCTTCGCTTTCCTGCAGGCATTTTTCCTCCAGCCTGCTCTGGTCCAAACAGCCGCTGTCTCCTTGGGGACCGCAGCCCAGGGTGGTGCGGGACCTGCCCTCAGGCACCTGCTGCAGCCTGACAGGCCATGCTGTCGCTGGCAGAGGCCGCGTGCTACTCCGGCAGGGTAATTAGCACACGTCCGGTCAAGCCTGGCTTAGCCAAACTGCTGTCACGCAGGCTTCTGTGTAACTAGGCCATGTCGACCACAGGCAGGAAATGCAAGGGTGACCTGCCCTGCAGCTTGAGAGACAGCAGCCTGCCCTCTGCAGCTGAGCTCTCGTGACAAGGGAGCTGCGGGCCCCTGGGGTGCCGCCCACAGCCCTGTCTGGGGCAGGGGACAAATGGGCGCCATGAATAGGTGCATCTATAAAATGGCCATCATCATGCCTGGCTGTGCGCGGCAAAGAGCTGTGGCCTGCCCTAGTGAGTGTTGGGAAGGCTGCTTTATGGTGGCCGGCCCGAGGGAGAGCTAAAAGGGACAGAAATATGAAGCAGAAGGCGATGGGAGAGGGCTGGGAGTGGCACTGAGATCCCCCAGGGGCTGTGGGCAGACAGCTCTGAGTGCAAAAAGTGCCTGGAAGGGAGAAGCAGCCTGTTCTGTGATGCTTGCAAAGCCCTTGGCTTCTACCTATGTCCCCTCCCCGTGCAGGCTCAGTGGGCGAGGAGACGAGCATGCACTCTCACTTCCCCTTGAGCATTTGCAGCTCCGAGATCTTCGCAGCTAGTGCTTGAAGGCATGGCCTGCAAGAGCCCCCTGGTCCCAGGGATGCTACTAAGACTGATCGGCTGCTGGGCAGGTAAGCTAACACGCAGGCAGGGAGACAGGTGTTTAGTAGTAAACAGGTGGCTTATTCTCAGCGAGGTGGAGCCACTCTTCCCTCTGCTCTTTAGTCCTGCTGCTTCTAGCTCAGGAGCACTGAGCTCCAGGTGGAGAGAAAGGCATGGAGGTGGCTTCTGTCCCTGCCTTGCTGCTGCTCAGTTCTTGGGCAGGTGAGTGGGCAAATGCTGGCTTGTAGCCCACGTCTTCCCAGCTTGAGACAAGGGCAGGAGACAGATCTGGGAAAACAAGGGGAAGGTTTGCAGCCGCCTCTTTGCCCATTTTCCCCCATGTTAGCACCCAGACGACCTATTTAGAGAAATGGAGAAGCTCCTGCCTGGCTTGAAGTGCTGCAAGTCAGACAGGTGGGAGATAGGGAGGGTGCTGGGTGCCAGGTGAATGCTGTTGGGCTGCTATTTTTTGGTATGCTGCTATTTTTTTTATATGCAGCTGCCGGTCATGAGGAATAGCGGCTTTACGTTACCTGCTTGTTCACCAACTGGCTTGTAGAAGATTTTCATAAATTGTAGTTCTAGAAGATTTTCATATTTCTGGGGTTAAAACCGGAAATCCCAGGGTCATAAGAGGAGTTTAAACCTTCTCATCCTTGCTAAACCCAACAAACTCAAGAGCCTGGGAAAACTTTATGGTGGTTGGGGGCTGTCTGGCTGGGTGGACGGAAAGGAGCGAGTCTGTGCCGGTGCTGTGGAGTTGCTCGATTCACTTGCAGGCAAGGTTCTGTGGGTGGATGCGATATCTTTTATTAGACCAACTAAATAGTTGAAAAAAAAGTTCTTTCTTCGATTCCTTTGTGTATTCACTGCATTAAGGAAAGCAGCTCTGCTCAGAGCTGGAGGTGCTTTGCAGCTCTGAATACTCATCCAGCCCCAGGGGGTTAAATCTAAAGGGTCTGAGCAATGCTTCTTCGGTTCTCTGAGTGTTTTTTCGGATTTGTTTTGCTCTTGGTTTTTTCTTGGCTTGTCAGAGGAGAGACAGAGCCGGTTCCCACCCCTGCTTTGTTCTGGATCTGGGAGGGGATGTTACCCCTTATCTCAGTGCAGGGCTAGTGTGTGGGTTCTTGGCATGGAAGCTGTGGGGTTAGGATGGGACCCCAGCTTAGGGGGCAGGACATTTAAGATGCCTGTAATTACTGATTTGATTCGAGCTGAGGGAGAGGCTGAGAACTGCTGGTCTCCATCGTGTCCTGGTGGGTGCTATTCTGTAGTTTAAGTTTAAAACCAAGCCCCTCAAAGCAGCTCTCTTCCTTCTTCCTTTCAAAGTCCCAAGAGGAAATCGCAGCACAAGTCCCAGCTGCCTTGGGAAGCTATCACTTTGCAGCCCGGGGAATCTGCAGAAAACTGTCTTCGTCTCATGCCCGGCGGGTTAGCCCTTGGGTGGAGGGAGCTGTTTCTAGCCAAACGCGGAGGGAATTGGCCCTGGCCTATGGATTCATACTGGGGTGCCCTGAATTTGAGGCCCCACCATGCAGGTCTGGGGGGCAAGAAGAATTTACTTTGTGCTGTTTTGGAGTAAGGGAATGGAGAGGCAGAGCGGCAGGGCTGAGTCCTGTGAATGCTTCTGGATGAAGTCAGGCATGGGACACAAAAAATGAGGATTGTAAGGGACCTTGGGAGGTCACGTCTAGTCCAAGCCCCTGCTCAAAGCAGGACCAGCCCCAACTACATCATCCCAGACAGGGCTTTGTCTACCCAGGTCTTAAACAGCTCCAAGGATGGAGATTGCACCACCTCTCTGGGTTGCTTGCTCCAGTGCTTCACCACCCTCCTCGTGAGAGTATTTTTCCTAATATCCAACCTCCCTTACTGCAACTGGAGCCTATTGCTCCAAGTTTTGTCACCTGCCACCACTGAGAACAGCCCAGCTCAGTAGTTTTCAACCTTTTTTCATTTGTGGATCCCTAAAAACAATCAGATGGAGGTGTGGACCCTTTTGAACTGTAAGCGTGGGTATTCATGTACTTTTGATTGATCATAGTTGTCTTTCGTGGCCCCCTTAGATATAATGTGCATGCCCTCAGGGGTCTGTGGACCAAAAAACCACTAGCCTAGCTTTATCTTCTTTGCAACCACCCTTCAGGTAGTTGAAGGCTGCTATTAAAGCCCCCCTCCGTCTTCTCTTCTGCAGACTTCTGCCAGCTAGACAAGGTGCTGGATACCACTCACACAAGGCTCAGGGCCCCTGGGTGTGGGGTTGGGACCTCTGATGTTTGCCTCTTTTGCAGAAGCAGAGGCTGCCTCTGCAATTCCACCCTCTCCTGGCAGCAGTGCAGCTCCTCATGCTTCCTCCCGGGGCTTGTGGATAAGGGGCCAATGTGGCATTTTGAATAGCGAATAGACATTGCATTGAATAGCATACATTCATTCATCCTTGTTATAACAAAAATCTCCCTCGAGGCTGGCCCAGGTCTCTGCGTTCACCTTCCCCAAAGACCAAGGGGGGGTTCCCAACCTGCCTCCGATCCAGTTGTTGAAATGCAGCTGTGGGTCAGAACTCCCTGTACTGGAGGGGGCCAGGCAAACCGTTCTGGATCAGCCCCATGGCTAAATAAAACCTTAATGCTGCACACACATCAGGCTTAGGATGACAGCCCCAGATCTATTTTAAGGTTAAACTCCACAGATTTGATCCTCTGGTGCCCAGCAGCATGTGCTGTCATTTATCCCCTCCAAAGCGGATCTAAAATGGCACTGTTCTGCTGTTCTGCAACACGTCGCGGCCCCAGGCACAGCTGGAGGGGGCAGGAGAGTCCGTAACACTGATGGCAAGACCTGCCAAGGGAAAGCCCCGGCCTTGAGCCAGCAGGCAGGTAGCTGAGCAGAGGCGGGTGAGGCTGAGAGCTGCAGAGACCATGTTTGAGGATAAATATTGGGACAGGTTTATTATTCTGTAGCAAGTGAGTGCAGACGGAAGCCTTGCCTCTGGCACACCTCTGGGACACCAACCTGTTCCTGGCAGAAGGACACAGGTGGCACTGGAGCTCACCCAGACACCAGGATCAGCACAGGTTGGTGCATCCTGGTTCTCTGTTGTTGGCAAACCAGCATTTCACACCTGCTTGGGCTGGGTTTAAATTATTGCACAAGCTAATACAGAGGCTGAGCATAGCCTGGCCTGGGGTCTGATCGCTGAGCTACCATGAGCGGCTGATAAACCCACACCTCTGCTCCTGCTCTAGATTATTTTCATATAATAGAGACCACTGGGTGCTGCGGTCAGGGTAGAAAGCGGGGTGCAAGCTGGAGCGTGAGGTATAGAGGCAGCTGCCTTTGCACTATACAAGCTGCACAAAGGGGCTTCAGCCAGAGCGAGACTCTGGTGTTGGTGTTTCTCCAAAGGGGTGGTGGGTTTCAGAGAGGAGGGGCGGGGGCGTGTGTGTGTGTGTGGCATGCGTCTCTCAGCCGCCGAAGCCTGCGGCTCCGTGCACCAGGTGCCGGCACATGTGCTGGGCGTGCGCCTGTTATAACCCAGCCTGTGGTTTGCTGGGTTCTGCGCTGGCCTGTGGTTCTGTCATTTCAGCTCGCAGACTTTGCAAACCAAATCGGCCGTGTTGACGGACCCAGAGTGTGTGCAAACAGGCAAGAGAGAAGCAGATAAATCCACCTGGCCGAGCTCAGAGCTGAGAAATAATTAAATGTCATTAAGAAGTCACCCCTTCCCCCACCTTCTGGAGAAGAGCTCTGCATAGTGCAGGAAATCAGCATCTCATTATTTTGGCCACCGGAAGCTTTAATATAAAATTGGCTCTGTGATGTGAAAGCCTGATCTTCCTTTCTCTGTGTAATCGCATCTGCCTGTCCCTTTCAAAGCCCTGGATCTGAGCAATAAGCAGCGGCTGCCGGGGTGGGGGCGGGGAGGGGGATTAGATTAAAATTTAGTAATACCCAACCTTCGTGTTGCCTTCCCCATCCCAAACCTCTTCAAGAAAATTGGAGCCAAAGCCCACGGATCTCACTCGGGTGGAAATGGCACTAGGGATGGGAACTGGGGCTGGGGAAAGGGGTTGGATTGGAGCTGGGTGGGAGGGTTTGGGACACTGGTCCTGCACTGGGACTCAGGAGACGCGGGATAAATTCCTCATGCTGACAGCATGCAGGACACAGGGTGTTTCTGGACTGGCTCTTCCCTGCCTCCCGGCTCTTCATGCTGGGACTAATTGGGTTTTTTTAAATAATAATATATTTATTTCATATGCCCCGTCAAATCAGCCAGATCAGTTCCAAATCATAGACTGAGCAGAACTCAATCTTTCTAAAAACCATATTGATTGAGCTCAATCATGCTAAACACCACGTATGGCGCTACAACCAGCGAGCATCCTCCATCCCAGACCTCTCCCTGGGACTCCCAAATCCACTGGGAGGCATTGACTCTGGGACTTATTCAGCAAGAGCCAGAATAAGACAGAAAAGCAACTGCTTCTGGGCTGGGGCAGGATTGAGGCTTAGCCAGGCACAGCGATGCAGCAGAGCGGGCTCAGGATTGCAGGGAAGAGGGGCCGGGGCCTCGCTGCAACAGCAAGGCTGTGCTGGGTGGGGAGAGTGGAAAAAGTAGGGAGCTGACACGGAGGTGTCCTGGGGTCTTGGTCATCAGTGAGATTCAGGGCAGGGGAACACTTCCCAGCTCTCACGTCATAGGGAGATAAATGGGCTCCATGACACATCTGCCTCCAGGGGCTCTGCCTACGGAGACCGTGGCTCCCTTGTTACCACCATTTCTTCCTTTTTTAATTGTCCTGTTTCTTAAGGTCTCGCGATGACCACTGCACAGCCCACAGCCCGCCGAATGAATCGGGTGCTGGGTGGCTCGGCCTGGCTGTCCGTGTCCCTGCCTCCAGGAGTGTCGGTGAAGTCGACAGAGTGGAGCTTCAACACAGGGTTGGGCCGTACCATCGTGATAGCAGAGTTCATCTCCGGGCGACTGGAGCAGCTGGATCCTGGTGACCAATTCGGGCGGCGCCTAGAGGTGCCCAATGCCACGACACTGGGCATCCGGGAACTGAAGAAGGATGATGGTGGCTTGTACAGTGCCCGCGTGAAACTGCCCCCAGCGACTGTGGAGGACTATCACTTCCACCTCGCCGTCTACGGTATGGGGCTGGGGAGCAATGCTTAGTGCTGGGCCCCTGTGCAGCCCATCCAGCTTCCAAAATGGGTACAGGGGAGGATTGCAGCCCTCCCGTCTGTACCCCAAAGGCCCAGTCTGCCCCTCTAGGACCTAGGCCCAGGGGCAGAGCCGGACGGGGAATCAGAGCAAGCTGCCCTTGGGGATCTTAGGGACGTGTTTGAGGGGGTACAATGCTCTGCTGCGTGGAGCCAGACTCACCTGGGAGAGGCAGCTCTGGCCAAGCAGGGCGGATGATGGCTGGGGAACCCGGGCAGCTCAGAGCCCCCAGTGCCAACACCTCTGTTTGGCTTGTTTCGAACTCAGAGCTGGTGCCAGCACCCGAGATCCAGAGCCAGATTCACCCCAGCACGCTGGGCTGGTGCAACCTCACACTGCACTGCCAGGTGCCCACCACAGCTGCCATGGACATCACCTGGGGCACAGGGGACTCCCTGCAAGATCTGGCGAGGCATCGCGTCTCGGCTGATGGCCAGAGCCTGCACCTGGCTCTGCCCCCAGGCACCTGGAACGACACCTACACCTGCAGCGTCAGCAACCCCGCCGACCGGAAAAGCACCTCTGTGGCCATGCAAAGCCTCTGCCTGAGCAACACCACACGTGAGGCCTGTTCTCCTGGCGGATTCAGAGTCAAGCAGCCGATGGGTGAGGGGAGGGGAACCCAGGAGGCAGCTGGTTCCTGGCTATGTGTGTGTATTTGCACAGCGCACACGGATCCTGTTTCCTTAAAATCCCCATCCCCTTTTAAACCCTGCTGCCAAACCAAGCCCTGGAGGTCAGGACCCACCAAGTAATTCCCCTGCCAGCCTGGGAACTGATTCATACCATTGCAAGCTCCTCAGGGGCACAGACCCAAAGGGGTTTGGGCACTGCAATCTCCTTTGGTTTCAATGGGACTTGGATCCTATACTTCCCATTGAAAGCAATGAGGACAGAGGTGCCGAAATCCCCCGGGGAACATCTGGGCACCATGCTTCATCCCTAAAGCATCTGGCCAGATGTTCCCCTGGTCCCAAATCCTTGTTTGTAGGATCTGCTTGGCACCAAGAGCTATCACAGTCCCCCAGCTCTTGCCAGGCTGTGGTGTGTTGCGCAGGGGTGGGGGGCACATCCTTCCCTGCACCCAACCACTCTGGGAGATGGTGAGCGATGCTGTTTTTTTGGTTGCAGATGCCACCATGTGGACGTGGTTCCTCTGCATTGGGCTGATTGTTGCCGTGGCCGTGTGCTTCGGGGCCTGGCTCTGGAGGAGGAGGAGGAGGAAGGCAGCTGGGAGAGGTGGGTCCCTGCTCTTTGCAGGAGCTCCATCTCAGAGACCTGACCCAGCACTGGAACGGGCCTTGGGAGGGCTGGGTCCTGCTCCCATCTTTGCTGCTGGGTGCCTCTGGGCAAATTCCTGCCTTCTGCCTCAGTTTTCCCATCTGTGAAATGGGATGAGGAGTTGGGGTTTGTTATTCAGTGAAGAGGCCTGTTCACTATACATGATAATCCTGCCCTCTCCTCAGCCCCCATGCGAGACTGTCCCAGTGAGCCCCAGTACGCGGAGATCAAGAGGAGGAGACCACCGGAGGGGGATGAGCAGGTGAGTCTCTGCAGGAGGAGACGTCCTGGTGCTCTCTGCCCATGGGGACTTGTACAGCGCAGGGATCCCCAGACCCACCAGGCCACAGCCTTGACCCTGGCCCCTTGACCCCATACCAGGAGCCTGCAGTTGCCCTCATCGCCCCTTGCCAGCTGGGAGATGTTATCGTGGCTGCCAGCTTCCTTCTCCCGGCTGCTGGGAGACATCCTAGAGAGCCTGGCAGAGCTCTCCCGTGCCACCCTGACAAGGCACTGCTGCCTGGGTCTGACCTCAAGACACCCCGCTTTGCAAGGGAGCGGCATAGTCTTAATTCCCTGTCCTATATTCCTCTGCAGCTGTTATGCAGCTGCCAGGCCCCACCCCAGAGGCAGTTGCATTCAAGGACGGGGCAAAGCTGGCACTTCCATGTCATCTATTTTTTACTTTGGCAAAACCCCTTGGCTTCCCTGGCTCTCTTCAGCCGGCTGGATGCAGGGTGTTTCCCAGGACTGGCAGGTCCGTGGTGATTTTTCCCTGGTCTTGTTCCAGCCGGGAGCACCCTCGGTCATGGACCTCCCTGCTGACCCCCACAGGGGACCTGGCAAGGGCAGCCCCTGCAGCCAGCAGCTGATCCAACAGCTGTTTCCACTTCTGCCTCATCCTTCTCTTGTAGATCCTGAGCTCCCCACCTGACAGCCCTGCTCAGAGCCTCCTAGCGATGACACCGATCACCAGCATCTATGCCCAGGTCCAGCTGAGCACACCTCAGCTCCTCACCTAGGCCAGGTGAGGCTGTGGGGAACACGGGGCTCCGGCTGCGTCTGCAGCACCCATCCAGGCTGCTCCCATCTGGACGGAGCTGGGGCCATGCCTGTCAGCTCTCATGGCAGTCTGGAGGACTGGGAAACCCCCGTCCATCCTGAAGCCCTGACAGGGAAAGGGTTTTCCTGCATGCTCAGACTTCCGGAGGCCTGTGGGAATGGAGCATCCTGTGCTGGCGCTCAGCACCAAGCTCTCTGGAGGGTACCAAACCTGTCCAGCCTGCCGGGAAGTGGGGGACAGAGGGAGCTGTGGCTGGAGGCAAAGGCAGGATCTTGGGGAATGGGGCCTGCAGGTTCTCCCCCCACCTTGGGAAGGGAGTGTGGAAGTGGGAGGCTGGGCTCCTGGGTCCCCTCCCTGGGCGGGTGGGGATGCGTGGCTTCTCTTCCCACTGCTGGGAAAGGCACGAGAGCCAGGATGCCTGGGGTCCCTGCTTATTTCTGGGAAAGGCGCGAGTGTCGGGACGCCCGGGTTCTGGCTCCTGCTCACGCTCCTGTGCTTCTTTTACAGGACTTCCTGGCTCTGAGAGAGGCTTTTCTGTTGAAATCGCTGCTGAAGTGCTTTGAAATTCCTGAGCCAAAGCCACCGCCCTCCCCCCCGTCTCTTGCACGCACGCACACAGGCCTGCACTCACATGCCTGCCTTTGCATATGCGTGCACTCGCACACATGCACACCCTGCCCAGCGTCCTTGTCGCATCTGACACTTCCCCTCTGCTTTGCTCCAAACCAGGCGCCCAGGACAGAGCTGGCTCTGCCTGGCCCAGGGCCTGGATGTGGGTGGCAGCAGCAGCAGCTGGTCTGTTGGCTCCAGAGCTGCAGCCGCCTGGGCCTGCCAGAGCTGGATTTCCAGTAGCTCCTTTGATCCTCTTCCCCATTCAGCTCTTGACTCTGCTTCTCTGGAGATGCCAGTGCCTTCCCCTGGCCCCAGCCTGGGGGCAGCCCCACACCCCCCTGCCAGTAAGGCTGTGTCAGAACAGGGTCCTTGCCAAGTGGGGTCCCCAAAGGCATGACCGGAGGGGGCAGGTCTTGGGATGCAGCCAATGTAGGGTCAGGGGATGGTGGTCAGTGTGCGAGCTGGTGAGTCCTAGGCAGGCTGGGCCAGGGGCTCTGTACTCACCTACCACCTGATGGTGCAGGGCTGGCCAGGCTCTTGGGGCTGCGCATGGAGCTGGCCCTGATCCCTCTTGGCTTGTCCGCTCGATTGCTCCCGTCTGCCAAGCAGGACACGCCAGCCAGGATGCCCTAGGAAGGACTGCCCTGTGGCTCTGCCCAGGCCTGGGAGCAGGCAAGAGATCCCTGGAGTGACCTTTGCCCTTTCACACTGCTAGAGGGTTAGGATGGCATCTGGACCCGACTTCTTGGAGTTGGTGCAGCCACCAGGACCCAGCAGAGCAGCCAGACAGAGAGGATGCTGGCCAGGCCAGGCTCTCCCAGGCAGAGGGGCCAGGAGTGCAACCCCCTCCTCTCCCCCACAGGCAGGAGGGACCTAGCCTGGGGGGAGATCAGGCTGGAGTTGAGCAAGCAGCTCCCCACCATCACAGGCTGTGAAGCCTCTTCCTCAAGGTGTTTCCTTAGGGTTGCACAAGATGCAAGTTCCAGCCCAGGGGACTCTGGAGACGAAAGGGAACCGGCGAGGGTGCGCGCGGCCGCATCTCTTGTGCTACTGAGTAAAGAGCAATGGTGGTTTGGATCCCATGTGAGCTCAGTGTGTTCTTACCCCAGGAAAGGGAACTGGTCCCCCGAGGACCTCTGCTCCTGCCGCTCCTGCCGTGGTGTTTCAGGGGGGAGGGGGTTGAAGTCCCTATGACTGATCTGTTTGGGGGGGTGTTCAGCTCCGTGGTCTCTTCCTGGGTGCATCAGGCCGGTCGAGACACGCTATGCAACTGTCCCTGTGTGCAAACTCATCCTGTTCACTAGCATTAGTTCTCTTGCACGAGCGCTGGTGTGCAAGGTGCTGTAGGAACAAGAGGATCCCTGCCTACCAGCAGCATCCTCCAGTGTCTGGAGTCCACAGAGGAAACCTCAGCCCAGCTCTGAGCATCCTCCCCACCGACCAACCCCGCTGCTCACTTCCTCAGCCAGGTTGCTCTTCCGCAGCCCCCAGCACCTGGAAGGCTGCCCTGCTGACCCCTGGGAGGGGGGGCACCTGCAATTCAGGGCCTCCCCATGTGGTTTGGGACAGCCTGGGCCTGGCATGCAGGAGGAACAAGCTTGGCATCCGCAGACCCTCCCCCCGCCGCAGAGAAGCAGGAACCAGACACGGATTCTGGGTCTGTGCCAGCGAGAAGCCGGCTGGTTCAGGCCTCCCGCACTGTCATCCTGTGTAAACCCCAGGACCTCCCCACAGGCCTCCCCTGAGAGCTGCGACCTCCAGGGAGCAAGAGGTTGGTGCGGCCCCGTGGTTTCCGGGACAGCGCTGTACCCTGATGCAGCCCGGGGGAAGGAGGGGGGCAGGGACGCCCTAGGGGCATCTCTGTGGGGGGGCGGGAGGCAGAGAGGTGTGGGACAGTC
>NW_005842579.1:169776-177365 GCF_000455745.1 Alligator sinensis
TCCCTGTGGGGCGCTGGCGCAGTGACGGGGGTCTCTGGGGTTTGCAGCGGGGGAGGGGAGCTGTTGACCAGGGGTTGGGGCGCTGAGAGCGCAGTGTAGGGACCCCCGGGGGTGGGGAGCCTAGAAACTGCTCGGGGGGGAGGGGGGCGGTTTCGGGGTGCCGGGAGCGCAGGGGTCAGTCTCGGTGGTATTGTTCGCCCCGGGCTGGTTAATCCCTTTACGAGGCTCTTATCAGCCGCGGCTCTGCTGGGGGAGAATCGCCAGCGCCAGCTCAGGCTGGTTGGGCCTTCAGGGTCTCTCTATCAACAACAGGCTGCTCCAGCTTCGAAATATCCCGGGGGGAGGAAGGGTTAAAAGTTGCCGGGAGCGCAGGGGTCAGTCTCGGTGGTATTGTTCGCCCCGGGCTGGTTAATCCCTTTACGAGGCTCTTATCAGCCGCGGCTCTGCTGGGGGAGAATCGCCAGCGCCAGCTCAGGCTGGTTGGGCCTTCAGGGTCTCTCTATCAACAACAGGCTGCTCCAGCTTCGAAATATCCCGGGGGGAGGAAGGGTTAAAAGTGCCCTGATTGTTTCGGCTTCTGGTGAATTGATGGGCAGAACTTTTTTTTTTTTTTTTAAAGTGCACGGATTGACGGGGCAGCGGAGATTTGAACCTTTCACATTTGAAAGAGATTTAAAATGTTGGGATATCGATATCCCCTCACCCTCCCTCCCTCCCTTCCTGCTCCTCCGTAATCTCCAGGAGGTCAGCTTATTTGGAGGAGTTAAACATTGGCAGCGACTGCAGCTTCAGCAGTTAGGTGCTGTGCTGTGAATTCAGGCCACTTGTTCCTTAATTTTAATTTGTTTTTGGAGACGGTGACATGCTCTGCCTTCCCTTGTACCATCTTCTTCTTCCCCTCCTCCTCGTAGCTCTACCTCATCAAAGCATAGGGCTCAAACAGGAAACTTTATTGAGGAAGTCTAAATCTGAAATGTTTGATCATCTCTAAGAAGGGCTGATCGTAAGCACCCATTGACAGATTCATTTCCTCATAGAAACCGAGTGTAAGCTGGGTGCTGTCTCTGCCACCGTTCACAAAGGACTCTATAATCAGATCGTGGGCTAGTTCTGGCCGCCAGATATATCTTTCAGCCCGCATAGGCGCATACTCCTCTAATTGTTGGACAGCTTCAGCACCCTTTTGAAGTTGCACCACAGACAATAGGCTGTTTTGTGTTTACTTCCTGTATCTCAATATATTCTTGGAAACATGAAATGACTGTATCTTGACTTCACGCTGTACGAGCAGGCAGGGTGCACAAAGGTAGTTTTTAACGTAGGCTTCCTCCCCCTAACAAAATTAAAATCAGATGTGCATTCTTGAGTGAGAATCAGGAGCTGGGGCTTTTTTTTTTTTTTTTTTTTTCCCCTCTTGCTGGTACATCATCTGGGCGAGCTTGGCAGCTTGTGTATTTTGGCACTGGGGCTCGTCTGGTAACAGAAGACAAACTGTTTGGCTTGTTTTGTCTGTCTCGTGGTCCTGTCTTGCTGTAAGTGGCAGGGCACAAGAGAAGCAAATATTATAGGCTGTGATTATGCGTCGCAGTGTGAAGCTGGGTGGCAGCCCTAGATCCCTCTGGCTGCTTGTAGTTGGGATTTTGGGGGTGCCAGGGCTGGGAGTCGGGGAAGGACTTGAGGCTTGTGGGATCCACTTTGGGTAAAGGAGAGTTGTGCTGCCAGGAATGAGACTGATGATGGAAACGAGCAACAGCTCTCTCTCTTTCTTTCACAGCCAGCAGGAGGGTGAAAATGAAAGCAGGCTGCAGCATTGTGGACAAGCCAGAAGGAGGAGGAGGTAAGCGACAGTGTCTAGCCTGAAATTCTGCACCCTGGGACCTCTCATGGCCTGATTTGCACTTACGCTAAGACTCCTTGACATAGCTCTGGCAGCACAAATAAGCCTTAAATTGGGCTACTGGAGCAGTGTGTACATGGGGAATCAATGTGAATATCAGCTGGCACCTAGATTAGAGATGAGGTTTGATGTCCTATGATTTCTGTATTTAGAGTCCCCTAAAGCAGTTACTGGATAAGTTCTCAATAAATTATCTGGTGAACCTTACAGGGTATGTGATATTTCAGCTTGATTCCAGGCTGGCGTATAACTGCTTTCAAGAGCCATTACTATCTAATACAGTGGAGACATAGATGCCATTCAAGCATAACGTGGTTTGGCCTAGCACAATTCACAAGCCAACCAAAACCTTGTCAGTGATTCAGGAAGCCCCAGTAGCAACAGTTGCGCTGGAGCCCTATGCTGGCATGGCCAGCCTTGGCAGCAGTTCAGAAACACGGCAGCATGCCCAGAGTCAGGGCAGGGGAGAGTCTGACATCAAGGCTTACTAGAATCAGTTGGGTCACTGATGTGGGTACTTTATTTTGGACGCTCACCTTCAAAAACTGTGGTAATGTCTCAAGTTTTTGGGCCTCTCTCCAATGTTTCCAGCTCTTTTAGTCCCTTATATTTTTGTGTCTTTCTTCTGTTCAGTTTTGCAGTTTGTTTTTCAACTTTGCAGTACGAACCGGTTCCAGCCAGTGGTCTGGATTCCTAGGTACCAGGCCAGTAATTATATCCACCATCTGTCTGTTAGACCCTAACCAAGATAAGAGACCTCTAGTAGTAGAACATGTACAAACAGCAAAAGACACCCCATGTTAAAGAGCTTGAAGATGTTGGGTTCCGATCCCAGACCAAACTAGCAGCACATTCTTTTCTCTGAGCTTCTCATTTGTTCCCTCTTGCTTTCGGTACTTTTCAAGGCTATCACTTCCCGGAGTGGGCCTACAAGACTGAGTCCAGCCCTGGCTCCCGTCAGATCCAGCTGTGGCATTTCATCCTGGAGCTCCTGCAGAAGGAGGAGTTCCGCCATGTCATTGCCTGGCAGCAGGGCGAATATGGAGAGTTTGTGATCAAGGACCCCGACGAGGTGGCACGGCTGTGGGGCCGGAGGAAATGCAAGCCCCAGATGAACTATGACAAGCTGAGCCGGGCACTTAGGTGAGTGGAAGCAGGGATAAAAATGGTCATTAACTAGAGCAGTGGAGGTTTTTGGGCATGGATAACCAGAAGACTTAGTTAATCCACATAGAACATGAATTATGGGGATTGTCTTAATCTCCCTGTCTCAGTTGTCCCTGGAGAGCTTTGGCTCTGAGTTTGGCTTGTATCTGGGAAAGGCTGGGAATATTTCCAAGCAGCTATGACCTGACAGACTGGTTCTGTCCCCAGCTGTGGCAGGCAAGGAGGTAAATTTCCCCTAATAAGATGAAGATTGTTGTAATCAGGATTAATTTGTTCCAGGGAGCTTTGCTGCCTCTCTTCTCTTCCTCCATTGTTGATGCCTCCCTGACCAGCGTAGGTGTGGGAGGAAACCTTAGGTGTGCTCCATTATCTCTCCATCAGCGATAATTTCAGAGAAAGCAACTCCCCTCTCCAGTGTAAACGTTTCTTGTGCCAAACTAGGGTGAAGAGCCAGGGTTCCTTTCCAGCCCCCAGTCAGTCATTTTACAGTGTCCCCATTTCTACCTACAGTTACGCAAATGTTGCCCGTCTAGTATTTATATGTTTCTGTGTAGCAAGAAATTCCATAGATCAGCTCTGCTGCATTCTCTTTAGCAGCTCTAAACTATTTTGGAGCCCTACAGCTGGTGTCGGAAGTCCTGCTATCCTCATGAGAGATCACCCACGGGTCGGAGATGCTATGCAGCCAGCAGCTCCTTTGTTTAGAAACATCTGACACGGTGACAAGGGCTCGATCAGCTGACAGCCTGTCCTTGATAGCGTCAGATCTCCCAGTGAAATTCCCCCCAGCTTTACTTACCCATATCAAGTGTTTTTTCAATCACCCCTTTGTAGTTTGAAGGGGAAGTAACCAGAAATGGATGCAGTCCTGTGGGAAAGCACAGTTTAGCAAGGGCTGTCATTATAAAAATGACTTTGGGTTCCTTTGCGAGAGGCTGTGGTGTTCCCCACATTGCCAATTATATGGACCTCGCTGCCATGTGCCCTCTGATCCTTCCCGGGTGGGGCAGGCAGAAGATAAACAAGGCAGCAAACACAACAGGCTCATAATGGAACAGGAAGGAAACAATAAATCGAATGGCACCAACACTGTAATTGATGTATGGGAGTGGAAGGGACTCCACCTGCCCAATCTGGCTGTGCTTGGTGCCTCCGTCACACCAAAGACAGCAGAGAAGTGAGATTAATCAGTGCTGCTGGCCTGAGTCTCTGCCTTGAGTAGGAGCCTTAGTCTTCCTGCTTCTACCTGGAGCCACAGCTGCTTGATTTCACCTCGTCTGTGCCAGCGAGAAGAGCAGGCAACCTGCCTTTTAAAGAAGCGGTGGTGGGACCAAATAGCGTGCTACATCTCTGTACATTCCATATTACTGAAAGAATAAAGACCAGAGGTGGCCTGGCTATAAACAGTTGTGGCTCCTCTTCCAGGTGCATGGAGGTTACTTGAGTGCTGGCTTCTAGTCTCGATCCCACTGCATCCCTGTGGCCATTATTGCTGTGGCTTATGTAGTAATATACCAGTAATGCAGTGCGTGGTTGGTTGCCTCCAGTGTGATTTAGCAGTTGGAAATGAAGAGCTTGTGCAACCAGGCTTCTCTCTGTGGACTGTTAATGAGCCTTCTGGAGACCCTGGGACAGGGCTCTCTCCCTTGGGAGAGTGTCACTTGATCTAACAATGTGGGAGGCACTGTAGCCTTCTAAGGAGCATATCAGACGAACACACGGGCCTGCTGGGTTGGTCACCTTAGGCAAGTGATTTCCCTTCTGTCTGCCTCTGTTTGATACCATACTCTTCGTGCCAGTGCTAAGTTCCTCCAGAGCTGTTGGGGCTGCTGCTGAGAAGTACCCAGGTGCCAGCTGGGCACGTTTGACCAACCTCCATTGTCTTGTGCTTCTCTTCTTCCTCATGTTCTAAATGATCGTATCTCTCTGTAGTCAAGCAAGACGTGCACATGGCAGGCACCGGGTGGTCTGTAGACTGGTGTAAGCATCAGAAATGGGGCTGCCTTTGCTCAGGTGGGCAGGCATCCTAATAGCCTTACATTTTTGACCCTTTCTTCCAACAGATACTATTACAACAAACGGATTCTTCACAAGACAAAGGGCAAGAGGTTCACCTACAAGTTCAACTTCAACAAGCTGGTGATGCCCAACTACCCGTTCATTAACATACGGCCCAACGGTAAGCTGGTCCCTGGGCTCTGGCAGATGTTAATCGGTGCTGGAGACTGGGTGCACATGGAATCCCGGTACAAGACAATAGGGCAGGTGGGAAGATAAAGCCGACTGGGCAATCTATGCAGGTTCACCTCTCGGGGATCTTTAGCTTGAAAGACTGGGCCCAAGCTATCAGTGCTAATGTGGTGGGAATGTGTGGACTGTGATAATGCTTTATCTGGAATTCCCCTTCCCTGTGTCACAAACTCATCTGTGGTTGCCTTCAGGGCAGGCTCAAGGCATTCTGGTTTCCTATTGAGCAGGCTCCTTGAGATGTCCGTATTGGATGCGGCAGGTTTGCTTTGCTCCCAGTGTTACTGGGGTGTGTTGCCCTTCTGATAATGGAGGGGTTTAGTTATATTGCCAGGGACCTTGTCTTACGTGTTTGCAAAGCACGGAGTGTATTTACAGCACCATGTGACCTTTCTCGCTGAGGGGCCCAGAGGTCTGCAGGCATGGGTGCGTGCGAATGTTATCAAAATGTTCACAACCTAATGACAGTGGCAGAGCTCCCTGCTCTTGTGAAGATCGGTTCAAACAGCTCTTATGCCGCCAACTGCCCAGTTTGCTGGCTCTTCCACCCCTTTGATGTCAAGCCGAACAAATTCTTTGCTACGTTGCTTTGGCTTTCAGGGTAATTTACTAGCGAGTGCAGTTCAGAGCAGTTTCAAGGGATGGATATGAACTATGTCATGGGTTTGAAGGGTGGCACAGGAGCTTCTGAACTCCTGCTGTGACCCAAATCCACAGTGATTCACAGAAAGTTTCAGTGGTGGTCATTAGCATGTCCTCAGCACAGTCTCCTGGAGAAAAGTTACTCCAAGGTGGGAGCTAGCACTTATGCTAAAGACAAGTCCACCCTGTGTGAGCTAGAAACCCCTGAAACCATTTTATATGACCCTGGATTCTGACCTAAAGGAACACTGATGTTGAAGGGCGAGTGCCTGGAGCTGGGCTGGGCTGGGAGCCACAGCTGCCTCTGAGAAAGTGGCTGTGGCCAGCAAAGCACTTTAGGAAGCCACTGAATGCTGGTCTCAGGCAACAGATCTCCTTCCTGTAAGAACCAGCTCAGCAGGGACCCAGGGCTACCTGTGCTTAGAGCACTCCCAGAGAAGTCTTTGGGAGCAGCTGCCAAGTAGAAAGGGGGTGCAGGAGCTGAGCATTGATACCAAGGCACTTGCACCTCTGCAAAGCTGGCAGGGCTCGTCTTCCAAGAGAAGGATGTTTGTCATCCTTGTTGTAGTTCTCTCTTCCTAGATACTGTGATAACAGAAGACTTCGTAATACCTCGAGTGAGCTTGGCACCGCACCTGTCATGTGTCTCATTCCTCAGCTGACTCAAGTTGCACCAGGAAACCTTAGCCCTGAAAGAATAGAAATGGGGTTTCAAAGAGATGGTCCTTCAAGCACCTGCTTGCTTGTGAACCAAGGGGGTGTGCAGAGAGAGACCTCACCACTGAGGCAGTGATACTGCCTCCATGTAAGAAATGCTGCATTTGCAGAAGGAGAAACATATTTTCCAGAGCATGGGGAGCACAAAACATCGTGTGAGGCTGCACTGCCAAGCTGTAATTACTGCAGCAACAAGTCCAGGCAGCTCCTTCTCGCCATTGCTTGCTGCTGTTCCTTTTCCCTGTTTGCAGGCACTCCCTTTTGTCTCTGGGGCATGCATTTAAAAAAAAAAAAAAGTTTGGAGACTTGGAATGCATCTGTCTAATTTAATTACAACCTGTTTTGTTTTCTCGTGGCTGGTATGGGGGTTGGGAAAGCAAACCTGTTTGGGACACTGGGATCCGGTTTTCTCTCCTCACTCTCCCTTGTGTGCTTTAACGGGGTGGAAGAAGCTGAACTGAGGGGTGCAAGGGGAGAAAGCGGGTGTGAGAGTGCATTCATCAGACTCCTATTAGCAGCAGTGAATCCAAGGCAGTGGGGTGTTCTCTGTCCTTCTGCCAGAAGTCAGATCTGAAACTGGTCACTGCTGGGAGCACATGGTCTGAGCCGAAAGGCCGAGTGCTAGAACCTCTGCCGCTCCAGGAAAGCCCACACTCATGCTTTGCAAACACCCACTGTGGGGTTCAGAGCATGTGGGAGCTGCAGCGAGGCCTCATTGCATAACGCTCCTGCAGGCTTCAAGCTCAGGAGAGCAGGGGACAGGTGCATGGTGTGTTAGGGTGTGAAAGTCGATGATGAATGGACAGTGCTAAGAGACAAAAGCAACTCCAGGAGCTGAAGGGAGGATCCTTTGCCCTTCGGCAAGATCCTAAGGTGGGGGTAGAGGAAGGCAGAGCTGCAGGTGGGAGGAGAGGGAAGA